>NC_069502.1:603558029-603585529 GCF_027579735.1 Bombina bombina
TCCTTAAAGAGTTTATTATACGAAAATTTAGCTTTGTACCAGAATTGATATATTTTGGGGCAGTGGAAAAATAGTATCAGCATTTTCAGACCGACATTTTGGACAACGATATTCTATATTAACATAGAACTTTGATAGTTTACAAGGGGTTAAGTATTCATTATGGATTAGTTTACTATGTGACTCTTTTCAACCTACGGAAATTGCTAACTTTTCTAAAGATGTAAAATTATATTTTATATTAGAAATTTCCAGAAGGGGGAAATGGTGAGACCAATCAGCTAGTGTGTTTAAGTGGGTTTGCCCCTGCTTAGCAAGCATAATATTGTATAGAAGAGAGATGGAATATTTACCTGCAGCAAACTTTAATACATTCATTAATTTCAGACCATCAATAGAGAGAATCAAAATTCCAGTTTTGAGAATTAATGAAATGCTGTATTTGAAAATATGCAAATACATTTAATCTGGGGGATTTTCAAAAATGAGAATTACATTATTAAAAGAAATGATTTGAACAGATGAAGAGAGTATTTGATAGATATAGTTAAGCCATTTAAGGGACCAGCGGTCAAAAACCGCATGGTGTATCCCCGGTAAAAACTCTGGGTTCCCCTGAAAAGGTATAAAAAAAAGAAAATCTGTAATTTATGTTTAGAAGAGTACACATTATTTGCCATGCAACGACAACATTTTTAATAGATATTAAGTTAGTTATATTTACCGGAAGGTTTTTTGCAGGGCAATGGAGAATGGCTTTTAAAGAGAATGGAAATATTAACATGCTCTCAATCTCACTAGAGGAGACTGATTCTGTAAGCCAGTCCAAAGCAATCTTGACTAATGTAGTGAAGTTGTATAGTTTAAGGTCTGAAATGGATATACGTGCCTTATGGCCTTTCCAGAGAAATTGGGAGAAAGCAGAACAGAACTTTCGAATCTCTTGATTAAAGGGATAGTAAACCCCAAAATGTTATTTTATGATTCAGATAGAACATACAATTTTAAACAACTTTCCAATTTAATTCTATTATCAAAGTTTCTTGATTCTCTTGTTATCCATTGCTGAAGGGACAGCATTGCACTACGGACAGGAAGTTTAAAATATCTATTTAGCTAATCACAAGAGACAAATTAGCAGCAGCAGCTCCCACTAGTGTATGATTACTGCATATTCATTTTTTAACAAGGGATACTAAGAGAACGACGCACTTTTGAAAATAGAAGTGAATTTTAAAAAGTGTCTTAAAATGACATGCTCTATCTGAATCATGCAAGATTAATTTTGACTTTTCTATCCCTTTAAAGCAGTGCTTTCCAAACTGTGTGCCGGGACACACAGTGTGTCGGCGGCAGTGTGTAGGTGTGTCCCTGCTTCAGCACAATTTTTTTTATTATTTTAAAATTCTTTTTAAAAAAAAAAAATTTTCTTGGTTTCCGACTTTCCGCCTGCCTGCTACGCATATTACGTGGTTGACACGTGATTGATACCTAGTGGGTGACAGATCATCTTAACCTATTGGTGCAGCTGAGTGGGAACTGAAACTATTCCCATTGGTGGCACATTCCCTCCTGACTGCACGTTTGGACTCCTCAATCGGCTCGTAACTGCACATGCAGTCAGTAAGTGGGACAGCAGTGTGTTTGCAGTGCGAGCAGTAGTCAGTCGGACTTGCAGAGCTCTGAGGGAAGCAGCTTAAACGCTGAGCTGAAGTCAAAAGTTAGTGGGGGGGGGGTTGCAGATAGCTCCCAGTAGTTCATTGCTACTCCTGCTCTTGATATATGGATAGGAAGTGGAAGCTTACAAATGCTTGATGATGAAATGCGAGTGTCTTTATCTAATATTCCACCAAATATTCAGAGACTGTGTTCATCCCATCAACCTTATACACCCCATTAAAATAGTAAGTAGCTTTTGGTGTATGCACATACATACTGTTACTTGAAAATACATTTCGTTATTATATCATTTATGTATGTGTCTGTATCTCTTAAAACAAGTTAGTTAACCTCCTGTTTGCTAGTACAACTGAATTACTGCAAAATGATGTAGGTCTAAAAAGTGTCACCAACAAGAAAAGTTTGGAAAGCTCTGTTTTATAGGAAGACTGTTCTTCAAGGTCTTTCCCTTTTTTCGAGATTAGAGTAATATTGGCAGCAGAAAAATAGCTAGAAATAGGATTAGCAGATATATAGTAGCTATTAAAAAGTTTAGCTAAAGTAGCTTTAATATCTTCAGAGAGGATTTTATATAGTTCTTTTGGGAGCCAATCGGGACCGGCTGTCTTATTTAACTTAGCATTTTTAATAGAAGAAGTCACAATCTCATCAGTTGAGATCGGAGCATTAATAGTCTCTAAAGCAGATATATTGGGAAATACTATTTTATTCTTGCATGTCTACTGCTTACTTTATGCAAATGATCTGTTGATCTAGGTGGCTCTCTCCGACAATGTAGATCCCATCTTGTGGAACTACCCAGGATACACCTCCCTGTCTTTTACTGGGGGGTTATGTGTGCAGCGAGGGTGTAGTTGGTCATAGAACCATCTTATCCATATAGTATGTCTATCCATATGCAGTCACTGCAGTGTTATGTGTTCACAAATGACCGCTCATAGCTTTTTGTTTGTATATTATTTTTATTGGTTATTTGTACAGCGCCAACAGATTCCGCAGCGCTAATGTATGCCTGTTGTGTATGTACCTGTGATGCAGGTTCTGTAGAGTGAACTCCCCTTTTTTTAGACTGTGGACTATTTACTTTTTTGATACTTAGAATAAACTTTTTTTATATATATTTTTTGACTTGAGATACATATACATATATATACATATATATATATATATATATATATATTTATATATATATATTTATATATATATATATATATATATATATATATATATATATAAATCATCTGCATATTATTCTCAGGCTAATCTTTTCTTTGGATACACCCTTCTATCTAGCATGCAATGTGTGTTTAATATCCCTTTAACTTAGATTTTGCCTAGCCAATTAGGAAGCAAAACAAATAGATCTTGTATTCAATTTAGGGAGAGTTAACAATACCCTAGGGTGAAGCACTGACTTTATTAAACCGACTATAGAACACTGATAAATAATTTTTCACAATTTTTTTTTATTCAGAAATAATATATTTGTTAAAGTTGCAGTAATATAGAACAAAAAGCTTCAAACTTTTCCTCTGAAAAGAAAAATACCCTCGGATAATTCACATTAAAAATATGAATTATTTAGAACATAAAGTAAAGAACATAAAAAAGGTCTTTTTGCCCAATAAATTAAAATTTATTTTTTTTCTCAAATCAGCTTCCGATTTATTATACGGACAAACAGTTGCTATGCTTTATAGTGCTCATGACTTTAGTAAGAAATTATGGAGATACACATTACAAAATGGCGTAGTGAAAGAAGTGAAATACTCATGTGTACTTACTGGTAATACCATTTGTTTTTTGCAGATCCCAGTACCACAATCTGTTAACAGGCTCACATCCTTCACGGATGGACAGTAAGACGTACTTCCCATCATCAGAAACCTATAAAAATTGATAAAACATGTAAACACTTGCGTGAGAATCATTAAAAAATGGGGGGGGGGGGATTAAGAAAAAACAAAAAGCGGCAATCTACTTAACACGCAATCCACAATGGATCAGTCTAATTAATGAGAATAAAACACTGCAGTATACGTTCACTACTTTTTTGCAATGCTTTGCCTGTAAAATATTGCGTTTGTTCAATTCTATCTAGAAAGATCAGAGCTGAAATCCTGTAAGTGAAAAAATATGCAGCAAATTGTCTGACTCTGCTTCATTCAACATGCTCAACAGGGATTCAAGTGTTTTATTAGACTATCACGTTATTGCTAGTTTTAAATCCATTTTTAAAAGTATTTTGCAACTTGTTATATAGAATATGCGTCTTTATTTATGAAATGAACTTCCATGGTCATTTGAATTTGCCAGTCATGTAAGCCTTGAATTCACATAAATTAATTGCATGTGTTAGAATGATCTTGCAGCAACATCTTCACTTGGAAATATAATTCTAATCATAAATTAAGTGTACAATACATGTTTTAACAGTTAGTTTATTCACAGAGCTAATAACTACCTGACAATAAGCCTTTACCACGTGTATAATAGTGTTCATGCCTTGGGATCCCTAACTAGAATAAAGAATAGCTGACAACAGCCTTAGGTCAATCTCATTCAGGATTTCCCACAGCGCATCTTTTAGGAAACACCAATTAGGTCTGTTCATTATTACAAATGCTTCTCCCAGGGGGATTCTGTATAAGGGCAAATACCAAGAAAAGGAAGCCAACTAGGTGTATAACAATATGTATTACCGATAACTAAATAAAGTAGCCTGCGTTGTATTGGTTTAGAGAAGAAAAAAAAAAAAAACTCATGCTATACTTTGCCTTCCTTTATAAGACAACATGAACATTTTTTCATTTAGCTTAGGGTGGTAACAAGTAATATTGATCCGTTTGTCTCTCGAGGCAGAAGACATACATTTGTGAAACTTTAATTAAAAAGGAAAAGGATAGGAGCAGAGGGGATGGAAAGGAGAGAGAGAGAGAGCAGGGAAGGGTGAGGCAGACCATGGTGTGGTGAAAGAGTGAGGAAGGGAGGGAGGATAAATAAAAAGGGGAACAATGAGGAGGAGACCTTGTCTATATTCTTAAAGGGCAATGTCAGACCAGATATGCTTGGTACAGATAAGATATTTGCCCGCAACACTGTCATAACAGCACCTTTGGTTTCCAAGCATTTTATATACATGCTATCAGACAGACAAGAGCTAATATCTTTGCTAAAACTTTTATTAAAGGGGGAAAATATATTTTTCTTATAGTCAGCTATGCAAACCATTGTATATATGTTTGATAACATGATAAATATGGTAGCCCTGTAGATATCCAACATGTATGAGTAAACATTCACATGAGACAAGGGGCCCAACAATAAAAGTATTGTCAGAGCTACGAGAAATTGACTTTTTGGCCTCGCCAGTCTTGCAATCAGTGGGTTTGACAATATTGTAAAAGAAAGTGGGCTGACCCTTTTTACTCTGACGAGTGATGCGCCTTCAATAGGAAATAGGGATCTGCAAACCACCAACATGGCCAGTGATCTCAGATCTCAATGTTGGGGGCTAATATTCAAAGTAAGTTTACACAACAGACTGCATTCACCCATACAAAACTTGTTTGTATGTAGTAACAGTTCAAATAATGCATATGTAAACTAATTTTTACTGTACATTCATTAGATTTCTCACAATGGAAAATCTCGCCATTAAAAAGCTGGCGAGACTAATATGGCTGAAAAGGTGAGGCTAAGATGGAGCATAGTCCTTTTAAAATTTTAAACTCACACCAATGTATTTCCTTTAAATACAAGTTACACCCATGAATCTTCTACAGGATGCCTATATATTCATTATGCCTGCAATCTACCTTATTAATACAGAACAAAAAAAAAATACATTTACTATTACACTTATTTGACCTGTGGGTATATTGTACATATGTATATAATGTTGTATTTATATGTATTTGATTGCATAATGCTATAATACTAAACACATTTTCCACAGTTCAGTCTTAATATTAAAAGTAGAACACATTCAGAACAGTGAGAACTTACATCAGCAATAAAAACAATATAAAAAAAAAAATCCAAAAAAGCATTTTTTACACAGTGCCGAATTAAAAAAAATGCACTATTGTGAAACTAGAGAGCTGCAGCTACGGTCTTATAAGAAATATTAATATTCCGAACACGAAATCTTTAACGTGAACCAGATCATGGTTATCTGTTTACACAGCTGTGGGTATCGCACTACACAGACGTGTGTATTGCATCATACATTGTCATAGAGGGTGAAAATCATAATCGCAAAGAGATTGCCAAACCAGATATAACTTAAATCAACCACCGCCCTGTGCCAGACTAGCTCTGTGCGGTGTCTCACATGGAAGTTGTTTGTGAAATAACTGTCTATGGTAAGAGACAGGAGTCTCAATAACCCCTGAGTATTATCCAGTATGTAGTGTGTCCTGGCTGTAGTTAGCTCCGTGCTTCTCTCTATGTAGTGACTCACCTGCATTTATGTCCCGTATGTGCTTACAAGTAAGGAGTCTGATGTCTCTGCCAAGTGCCTACTGTCTTCACTATGGTGTGTCTGCTGGTAGTACATCTTACTACGTTCCTGCCTGTGCTAAGTTTTGTGCTCTGACAGTACTTTATCTCTACGATGTTTGCGCCTGTAGTGGACTGTATGGTGTGTCTCCATGTAGTGCAGTAAGTTGTTAGCCTTATAATGTTTTGCCTCCAGAGATCACTACAGTGTGCCTGCCTTTTGTAATCCCTGTATTGTGACTTACTTTAGTGACCACTAAGTTGTATCTACCTGCATTAATCCATGTATTGTGTATTCTGATAGTGAGCTTCGTATAGTAACCCATCTGGTGTGCCTGTATGCAGTTATTTCTGTCATGTGCATTTTTGTATGGCTGTCTTTAGTGATTTCAGTGTATGTTTCTAGTAAACCTTATGCTCCATCATGCTGCAACTAGAGTAATTTCATCTGTTGGTAGCCTTGAGCCTATGTGTAATTTGCTCTACCAATGCTTACCCTACCTAATCGTTTACATACAGGTGCAATACCATTACACATACTTTGTATACACTTGTAGAACAGGGCACGACAAACCCAGGGAGCCACTGGCTCCTAGAATTTTACCCCTAGCTCTTAACTTTTGGGTTATTCTCCATATATCTATATAGAAAAACCACTGTCTGGCTCCTAAATGTTTAACCGATTTGTCTACCCCTACGTTAGAGAAATATAATTGACATACATATAGTGAGCCTTGTCATGCCATTCCCAAGTGTTGTGTTGTACATGTATTTGCTGAATAGGTAGTAAGCTCTTTGGTGTGAGAGGGAGAGAGAGCGAGAGTTGAGTTTTGCAGAACGCTGCTCCTTGTTCTACTGAGCGGGTCTGTTTTTTCTGCACTTTGTGCAGAATTATATAACATTATTTTGTAGGTTCACTGCCCCTTTAAGAACAAAAGAAATGATAATGAGGAATGGATGAGTAAAATGAATACAAATCTGACCTGGAAAGTAGGATGCAATGTAAGCTCCATAATAAATACAGTCTCTCTATATTATCAAATGACAGAAGAAAAGTGATCCCAGCATTTTACTCTGCACTGAATTCTGGATCCATACTTAAAAACAGTGCTTGAGAGGGGGCAAGGGAGAAAACTAAAGTTTACCAGCTGCCAAAATAAATGCTGAACCACACAGTATGTTGCTCACCTTCTCTCCCCTTTGTGCTGTCACTCTGTACCAGCGGAGTTCACTAAAAGGGAAGGATAGCGAAGAGAGAGGAGCCGCAGTAAATATTTACATTGAGCTATAATAGAACATTGACACCTACAGGTAGAAATGAGAAGTGCAGGCACAAATTTAAATTTTAACCAGCACAACTTTCTTTCTGTGGACATGCTTCATTTTCTGTGATGACATAGTAGATTGCAGCGTGTTATGCTTTGGGGGACCAAGCATAATAATAGGGTTGCAAAAGGTGGTATGAATGGACTGGGTCTTGGGGAAAAAGTTTGCATAACCCTGGTCCAAAGGGATCATTTACATTACACCTTCAATGGAACCCACAGAGATGTTAAGTTAAACGCCTCTCTGCGAGACTGCTGTCAAACACTGATGTCAGCCCTTTTTAACATTTCACCAGCAATCTCAATCGCACAATGGTGCCCTTTTTAATATATCACCATTGCTACAATACTTGAGAAGAAAAAGACAGCAAAAATCAATTGTAAAAGAAATGCAATATATTTTTTCCTAAACCATTTCTGCAGTTCAGCAAATAAAACAAATAAATTACAAAAGCATCACAGAAACTTAAAGCAAGATAGATTTTAGATTTCCATAAAGGATGAACATATGATAATTGGGAGTGAACTAATACTGTGTATAGATGAGTTTCATTTTTTAAGCTTTTTTTAGTATTGGACACGGAGGTAATACCCTTTGAGTGACTCGATTGTGGTGCTGAGTAGACTTGATGATGTGACAACTGTATGCAAATTAGCCATGTGCTATTGTTACTTTGTGACATCAATGGATTGCGATGTTTGAATTAATGGAAAAGCTACGATCCCATAAGGTCATGCACAGTAACCAGAAGGGGCGTGGCCTATATGAACACGAGTTGGATGCAGAAACTGGCATCCGCTGCAGATATGTGAATTAGGATACCGGTAAGGGTATTTATATCATGTTTTTAAAACAGACTTTGGATCCTAAGCTGTTAGCTTCCTGCTTATGAACTGAAACCATTTGATAAAGGTGACATGGGACTCTCTTTTATATGATTTTTTTTTCCAATAACGTTTATGTTTAATCTACAAATCCAGTAAGTGCTGTCTGAGGAGGAACACTGTATTACAACTGACACATGAGCATCCTGGTATTGTGACATGTGAATATCCCTCATTTGGGAAAAGAGAGAGAGAAAAAGAGAGAAAAGGAGAAAGAGAGAGAATAGACAAAGCACTCACTGGTCTTATCAAGGGTTACCAAACTTTTATTCCTTAGTGATGTTTCAGGGTGGTCATCAGACCAACAACAGTGCAAAAAACAGACTTTTAAACAATAACAGAATTTATGCTTACCTGATAAATTACTTTCTCCAACGGTGTGTCCGGTCCACGGCGTCATCCTTACTTGTGGGAATATCTCTTCCCCAACAGGAAATGGCAAAGAGTCCCAGCAAAGCTGGCCATATAGTCCCTCCTAGGCTTCGCCCACCCCAGTCATTCGACCGACGGACAGGAGGAAAAATATAGGAGAAACCATATGGTACCGTGGTGACTGTAGTTAGAGAAAATAATTCATCAGACCTGATTAAAAAACCAGGGCGGGCCGTGGACCGGACACACCGTTGGAGAAAGTAATTTATCAGGTAAGCATAAATTCTGTTTGATCCAACATTGGTGTGTCCGGTCCACGGCGTCATCCTTACTTGTGGGAACCAATACCAAAGCTTTAGGACACGGATGAAGGGAGGGAGCAAATCAGGTTACCTAAACGGAAGGCACCACGGCTTGCAAAACCTCTCTCCCAAAAATAGCCTCCGAAGAAGCAAAAGTATCAAATTTGTAAAATTTGGCAAAAGTGTGCAGTGAAGACCAAGTCGCTGCCTTACATATCTGATCAACAGAAGCCTCGTTCTTGAAGGCCCATGTGGAAGCCACAGCCCTAGTAGAGTGAGCTGTGATTCTTTCAGGAGGCTGCCGTCCGGCTGTCTCGTAAGCCAATCGGATGATGCTTTTAAGCCAAAAGGAAAGAGAGGTAGAAGTCGCTTTTTGACCTCTCCTTTTACCAGAATAGACGACAAACAGAGAAGATGTTTGTCTGAAATCTTTTGTAGCCTCTAAATAGAATTTTAGAGCACGGACTACGTCCAAATTGTGTAACAAACGTTCCTTCTTTGAAACTGGATTCAGACACAAAGAAGGTACAACTATCTCCTGGTTAATATTTTTGTTAGAAACAACCTTTGGAAGAAAACCAGGCTTAGTACGCAAAACCACCTTATCTGCATGGAACACCAGATAGGGCGGAGAACACTGCAGAGCAGATAACTCTGAAACTCTTCTAGCAGAAGAAATAGCAACCAAAAACAAAACTTTCCAAGATAATAACTTAATATCTATGGAACGTAGAGGTTCAAACGGAACCCCTTGAAGAACTGAAAAAACTAGATTTAGACTCCAGGGAGGAGTCAAAGGTCTGTAAACAGACCTAACCAGAGCCTGAACAAATGCTTGAACATCTGGCACAGCTGCCAGTCGTTTGTGTAGTAAGACAGATAAAGCAGAAATCTGTCCCTTTAGAGAACTCGCAGATAATCCTTTCTCCAAACCTTCTTGCAGAAAGGAAAGAATCTTAGGAATTTTTATCTTATTCCATGGGAATCCCTTGGATTCACACCAACAGATATATCTTTTCCATATTTTATGGTAAATCTTTCTAGTTACCGGTTTTCTGGCCTGAACCAGAGTATCTATCACAGAATCTGAAAACCCACGCTTTGATAGAATCAAGCGTTCAATCTCCAAGCCGTCAGCTGGAGGGAGACCAGATTTGAATGTTCGAATGGACCCTGAACAAGAAGGTCCTGTCTCAAAGGTAGCTTCCATGGTGGAACCGATGACATATTCACCAGGTCTGCATACCAAGTCCTGCGTGGCCATGCAGGAGCTATCAAGATCACTGAGGCCCTCTCCTGTTTGATCCTGGCTACCAGCCTGGGAATGAGAGGAAACGGTGGAAACACATAAGCTAGGTTGAAGGTCCAAGGTGCTACTAGTGCATCTACTAGAGTCGCCTTGGGATCCCTGGATCTGGACTCGTAGCAAGGAACCTTGAAGTTCTGACGAGACGCCATCAGATCCATGTCTGGAATGCCCCATAATTGAGTCAACTGGGCAAAGAACTCCGGGTGGAGTTCCCACTCCCCCGGATGGAATGTCTGACGACTCAGATAATCCGCTTCCCAGTTTTCCACCCTGGGATGTGGATCGCAGATAGATGGCAGGAGTGATCCTCCGCCCAATGTATTATTTTGGTCACTTCTTTCATCGCCAGGGAACTCCTTGTTCCCCCCTGATGATTGATATACGCAACGGTCGTCATGTTGTCTGATTGGAATCTTATGAATCTGGCCTTTGCAAGCTGAGGCCAAGCCCTGAGAGCATTGAATATCGCTCTTAGTTCCAGAATGTTTATCGGGAGAAGAGACTCTTCCCGAGACCATAGTCCCTGAGCTTTCAGGGATTCCCAGACCGCGCCCCAGCCCACTAGACTGGCGTCGGTCGTGACAATGACCCACTCTGGTCTGCGGAAGCTCATTCCCTGGGATAGATGGTCCAGGGTCAGCCACCAACGGAGTGAATCTCTGGTCTTCTGATCTACTTGAATTACTGGAGACAAGTCTGTATAGTCCCCATTCCACTGTTTGAGCATGCACAGTTGTAATGGTCTTAGATGAATTCGTGCAAAAGGAACTATGTCCATTGCTGCAACCATCAACCCTACTACTTCCATGCACTGAGCTATGGAAGGACGTGGAACAGAATGAAGAACTTGACAAGTGCTTAGAAGTTTTGACTTTCTGACATCTGTCAGAAAAATCCTCATTTCTAAGGAATCTATTATTGTTCCCAAGAAGGGAACTCTTGTAGACGGAGACAGAGAACTTTTTTCTATGTTCACCTTCCATCCGTGAGATCTGAGAAAGGCCAGAACGATGTCTGTATGAGCCTTTGCTTTTGAAAGAGACGACGCTTGTATTATAATGTCGTCCAAGTATGGTACTACTGCAATGCCCCTCGGTCTTAGAACCGCTAGAAGGGACCCGAGTACCTTTGTGAAAATCCTTGGAGCAGTGGCTAATCCGAATGGAAGGGCCACAAACTGGTAATGTTTGTCCAGAAAGGCGAACCTTAGGAACTGATGATGTTCTTTGTGGATAGGAATATGTAGGTACGCATCCTTTAGATCCACGGTAGTCATAAATTGACCTTCCTGGATAGTGGGTAGAATCGTTTGAATGGTTTCCATCTTTAACAATGGTACCCTGAGAAATTTGTTTAGGATCTTCAAATCCAAAATTGGTCTGAAGGTTCCCTCTTTTTTGGGAACTACGAACAGATTTGAATAAAATCCCATTCCTTGTTCGGTTATTGGAACTGGGTGTATCACTCCCATCTTTAACAGGTCTTCTACACAATGTAAGAACGCCTGTCTCTTTATTTGGTTTGAGGATAAGTGAGACATGTGGAACCTTCCCCTTGGGGGTAGTTCCCTGAATTCCAGAAGATAACCCTGAGAAACTATTTCTAGCGTCCAGGGATCCTGAACATCTCTTGCCCAAGCCTGAGCAAAGAGAGAGAGTCTGCCCCCTACTAGATCCGGTCCCGGATCGGGGGCTACTCCTTCATGCTGTTTTGTTAGCAGCAGGCTTCTTGGCCTGCTTACCCTTGTTCCAGCCTTGCATAGGTTTCCAGGCTGGTTTGGGCTGTGAGGCATTACCCTCTTGCTTAGAGGATGCAGAATTAGAGGCCGGTCCGTTCCTGAAATTGCGAAAGGAACGAAAATTAGACTTATTCTTGGCCTTGAAAGGCCTATCTTGTGGAAGGGCGTGGCCCTTTCCCCCAGTGATGTCTGAGATAATCTCTTTCAATTCTGGCCCAAAGAGAGTTTTACCTTTGAAAGGGATGTTAAGCAATTTTGTCTTGGATGATACATCCGCTGACCAAGACTTCAGCCAAAGCGCTCTGCGCGCCACAATTGCAAACCCTGAATTTTTCGCCGCTAATCTAGCTAATTGCAAAGTGGCATCTAAAATAAAAGAGTTAGCCAACTGAAGTGCGTGAACTCTGTCCATAACCTCCTCATATGGAGTCTCTCTACTGATCGACTTTTCTAGTTCCTCGAACCAGAACCACGCTGCTGTAGTGACAGGAACAATGCACGAAATGGGTTGTAGAAGGTAACCTTGCTGTACAAAAATCTTTTTAAGCAAACCTTCCAATTTTTTATCCATCGGATCTTTGAAAGCACAACTATCCTCAATAGGAATAGTAGTGCGCTTGTTTAGAGTAGAAACTGCCCCCTCGACCTTAGGGACTGTCTGCCATAAGTCCTTTCTGGGGTCGACCATAGGAAATAATTTCTTAAATATAGGGGGGGGAACAAAAGGTATGCCGGGCTTCTCCCACTCCTTATTCACTAAGTCCGCCACCCGCTTGGGTATAGGAAAAGCGTCGGGGTGCACCGGAACCTCTAGAAACTTGTCCATCTTGCATAATTTCTCTGGAATGACCAAGTTGTCACAATCATCCAGAGTAGATAACACCTCCTTAAGCAGTGCGCGGAGATGCTCTAATTTAAATTTAAATGTCACAACATCAGGTTCAGCTTGTTGAGAAATTTTTCCTGAATCTGAAATTTCCCCATCTGACAAAACCTCCCTCATGGCCACTTCAGATTGGTGTGAGGGTATGACAGAACAATTATCATCAGCGCCCTCCTGCTCTTCAGTGTTTAAAACAGAGCAATCGCGCTTTCTCTGATATGCAGGCATTTTGGATAAAATATTTGCTATGGAGTTATCCATTACAGCCGTCAATTGTTGCATGGTAATAAGCATTGGCGCGCTAGAAGTACTAGGGGCCTCCTGCGTGGGCAAAACTGGTGTAGACACAGTAGGAGATGATGTAGTATCATGTCTACTCCCCTCATCTGAGGAATCATCTTGGGCAATTTCATTATCTGTGGCAGTACTGTCCTTACTTTGTTTGGACGCTATGACACAATTCTCACACAATTTTGAATGGGGAGACACATTGGCTTTCATACATATAGAACATAGCTTATCCGAAGGCACAGACATGTTAAACAGGCTTAAACTTGTCAATAAAGCACAAAAACCGTTTTAAATCAAAACCGTTACTGTCGCTTTAAATTTTAAACAGAGCACACTTTATTACTGAATGTGAAAAAGTATGAAGGAATTGTTCAAAATTTACCAAAATTTCACCACAGTGTCTTAAAGCATTAAAAGTATTGCACGCCAATTTTCAGAGCTTTAACCCTTAAAATAACGGAACCGGAGCCGTTTACAAATTTAACCCCTATAACAGTCCCAGCTACAGCCTTTGCTGTGACCTAACCAAGCCCAGAGGGGAATGCGATACCAAATGACGCCTTCTAGAAACTTTTCCAACTACTTTCAGGTCCTCACACATGCATCTGCATGTCTTGCTCTCAAAAACAACTGCGCAGTAATGGCGCGAAAATGAGGCTCAGCCTACAACTGGGAAGGCCCTCCCTGACTGGAAAAGGTGTCTAACATAGTGCCTGACGTTAAAAAACGTTCCCCAAATTTATAAGTGTGAATTATCAGCATAAACATGTATAAAATGTCCAAATAAAGCAATCGATTTAGCCCATAAAAGTGTCTACCAGTTTTATAGCCCATATTAAGCCCTTTATTCTGTTTGAGACTAAGAAAATGGCTTACCGGTCCCCATGAGGGGAAATGACAGCCTTCCAGCATTACACAGTCTTGTTAGAAATATGGCTAGTCATACCTTAAGCAGAAAAGTCTGCTAACTGTTTCCCCCAACTGAAGTTACTTCATCTCAACAGTCCTATGTGGAAACAGCAATCGATTTTAGTTACTGTCTGCTAAAATCATCTTCCTCACACAAACAGAAATCTTCATCCTTTTCTGTTTCAGAGTAAATAGTACATACCAGCACTATTTTAAAATAACAAACTCTTGATAGTAGAACAAAAAAACTACATTTAAACACCACATACTCTTAACCATCTCCGTGGAGATGTTGCCTGTGCAACGGCAAAGAGAATGACTGGGGGGGGCGGAGCCTAGGAGGGACTATATGGCCAGCTTTGCTGGGACTCTTTGCCATTTCCTGTTGGGGAAGAGATATTCCCACAAGTAAGGATGACGCCGTGGACCGGACACACCAATGTTGGAGAAATTTGATCCATCTAACAAATAAAAACGCCAAAGGGTTGTCATGGTAATATGACAATACAAAAACAAAATTTATGCTTACCTGATAAATGTATTTATTTCCGGATATGGAGAGTCCACAACGTCATCAATTACTAGTGGGAATATCACTCCTGGACAGCAGGAGACAAAGAGCACCACAGCAAAGCTGTAGTGTCAATCCCCCACCCACAATCCCCAGTCATTCGACCGAAAGGAAAAAGGAATAAAACAGAGGTGTAGAGGTGCCTGAGGTTTATTAAAAAAATAGTCTCAAATTTAAGGGTGGCGTCTTGGACTCTGCATATCCGGAAATAAATTTATCAGGTAAGCATAAATTTTGTTTTCTTTCCTAAGATAAGGAGAGTCCACGACGTCATCAATTACTAGTGGTAACCAATACCCAAGCTAGAGGGCACAGATGACTATGGAAGGAGAACAAGACACGCAGACCTAAACAGAAGGCACCACAGCTTGAAGAACCTTTCTCCGAAAAGAAGCCTCAGACGAGGCAAAAGTATCAAATTTGGAAAAAGTATGCAGAGAGGACCAAGTTGCAGCCTTGCAAATCTGTTCCACAGAAGCTTAATTTTTAAAAGCCCAAGAAAAGGAGACAGCCCTTGTGGAATAAGCAGTAATTCTCTGAGGAGGCTGCTGGCCAGCCAGCAATCTCATAAACCAAACAAATCATACTTCTCAACCAGAGGGAAAGAGAAGTAGTAGTAGCTTTCTGACCTTTACGCTTTCCAGAGAAACAAACAGGGCAGAGGACTGGCGAAAATCCTTAGCTGTCTGTTGGTAGAACTTTAGAGCACGCACAACATCCAAGAGAGGCTAAGAGGGATGCCATACAGGTGACACAAAAGGACCTAATGATGACAAGAGTCAAGGACAGTACCAAAAGGATGATTTTTACCACCAGCTATTCCCCACAACTGAGAAGGATGGGTGAAGTATTAAATAAAGAGTGGCACGTCATCCAAAGTGATCCTTTGCTACCATACCAAGACTATGCGCCACCAAGGGTTGGTTTCAAATGAGGTAAGAGCTTACGTGACCTGCTGGTATTAACTGATCGGCAACACTGTTACAAAAAACAGACATGGCTAAAATCCACCAAGAAGGGTATCTTACAGATGTCCCAGTTGTGTCACCTGTCACTCTATAATTCAAGGTAGTAGCTTCAGACATCCCAACACCAACACAAGATAGCCAATCAAGCATTACTTAACATGCACTACTCTATATGTAATCTATATGTTGAGTTGCATTTGCGGGTTGTTTTATGTGGGCAAGACCTCGTATAATATAAAGAATAGCAAATCGCCGAAGTACTATCCGTGAAGCTATAGAAAAAGGAGAAAAAACATAATTTATGTAACAACTTACCTGATAAATTCATTTCTTTCATATTAGCAAGAGTCCATGAGCTAGTGACGTATGGGATATACATTCCTACCAGGAGGGGCAAAGTTTCCCAAACCTTAAAATGCCTATAAATACACCCCTCACCACACCCACAATTCAGTTTAACGAATAGCCAAGAAGTGGGGTGATAAAAAAAGGAGCGAAAGCATCAAAAAATAAGGAATTGGAATAATTGTGCTTTATACAAAAAAATCATAACCACCATAAAAAGGGTGGGTCTCATGGACTCTTGCTAATATGAAAGAAATGAATTTATCAGGTAAGTTCTTACATAAATTATGTTTTCTTTCATGTAATTAGCAAGAGTCCATGAGCTAGTGACGTATGGGATAGCAGATACCCAAGATGTGGAACTTCCACGCAAGAGTCACTAAAGAGGGAGGGATAAAATAAAGACAGCCAATTCCGCTGAAAAAATAATCCACAACCCAAATCAAAAGTTTTAATCTTTATAATGAAAAAAACTGAAATTATAAGCAGACGAATCAAACAGAAACAGCTGCCTGAAGTACTTTTCTACCAAAAACTGCTTCAGAAGAAGAAAACACATCAAAATGGTAGAATTTAGTAAAAGTATGCAAAGAAGACCAAGTCGCTGCTTTGCAAATCTGATCAACAGAAGCTTTATTCCTAAAAGCCCAGGAAGTAGAAACTGACCTAGTAGAATGAGCCGTAATTCTTTGAGGCGGGGACTTACCCGACTCCACATAAGCATGATGAATCAAAGACTTTAACCAAGACCAAAAGAAATGTCAGAAGCCTTCTGACCTTTCCTGGGACCAGAAAAAACAACAAATAGACTAGAAGTCTTTCTAAAATCTTTAGTAGCTTCAACATAATATTTCAAAGCTCTAACTACATCCAAAGAATGTAACAATCTTTCCTTAGAATTCTTAGGATTAGGACATAATGAAGAAACAACAATTTCTCTACTAATGTTGTTAGAATTCACAACCTTAGGTAAAAATTGAAATGAAGTCCGCAACACCGCCTTATCCTGATGAAAAATCAGAAAAGGACATTCACAAGAAAGAGCAGATAGCTCAGAAACTCTTCTAGCAGAAGAGATAGGCAAAAGGAACAGTACTTTCCAAGAAAGTAATTTAATGTCCAGAGAATGCATAGGCTCAAACGGAGAAGCCTGTAAAGCTGTCAAAACCAAATTAAGACTCCAAGGAGGAGAGATTGGCTTAACAGGTTTGATACGGACCAAAGCCTGTACAAAACAATGAATAGCAGGAAGATTAGCAATCTTTCTGTGAAAAAGAACAGAAAGAGCAGATATTTGTCCTTTCAAAGAACTTGCAGACAAACCTTTATCCAAACCATCCTGAAGAAATTGTAAAATTCTAGGAATTCTGAAAGAATGCCAGGAGAATTTATGAGAAGAACACCAAGAGATGTAAGTCTTCCAAACTCGATAATAAATCTTTCTAGAGACAGATTTTCGAGCCTGTAACATAGTATTAATCACTGAGTCAGAGAAACCTCTATGACTAAGAATTAAGCGTTCAATCTCCATACCTTCAAATTTAATGATTTGAGATCCTGATGGAAAAAAGGGCCTTGAGATAGAAGGTCTGGCCTTAACGGAAGTGTCCAAGGTTGGCAACTGGCCATCCGAACGAGATCCGCAAACCAAAACCTGTGAGGCCATGCTGGAGCCACCAGCAGTACAAATGAGCGCTCCATTAGAATTTTGGAGATTACTTTCGGAAGAAGAACTAGAGGCGGAAAGATATAAGCAGGATGATAATTCCAGGGAATTGACAACGCATCCACTGCTTCCGCCTGAGGATCCCGGGATCTGGACAGATACCTGGGAAGTTTCTTGTTCAGATGAGAGGCCATCAGATCTATTTCTGGAAGTCCCCAGATTTGAACAATCTGAAGAAAAACCTCTGGATGAAGAGACCATTCGCCCGGATGTAACGTCTGGCAACTGAGATAATCCGCTTCCCAATTGTCCAAACCTGGGATGTGAACCGCAGAAATTAGACAGGAGCTGGATTCCGCCCATACAAGTATCCGAGATACTTCTTTCATAGCTTGAGGACTGTGAGTCCCCCCCTTGATGATTGACAGATGCCACGGTCGTGACATTGTCTGTTTGAAAACAAATAAACAATTCTCTCTTCAGAAGAGGCCAGAACTGAAGAGCTCTGAAAATCGCACGGAGTTCCAAAATGTTGATTGGTAATCTCGCCTCCTGAGATTTCCAAACCCCTTGCGCTGTCAGAGATCCCCAAACAGCTCCCCAACCTGATAGACTCGCATCTGTTGAGATCACAGTCCAGGTTGGACGAACGAAAGAGGCCCCTTGAATTAAACAATGGTGATCCATCCACCAAGTTAGAGATGATCGAACATTGGGATTTAAGGATATTATTTGTGATATCCTTGTATAATCCCTGCACCACTGGTTCAGCATACAAAGCTGGAGTGGTCTCGTGTGAAAACGAGCAAAAGGGATCGCGTCCGATGCAGCAGTCATGAGACCTAAAATCTCCATGCATAATGCTACCGAAGGGAACAATTGAGACTGAAGGTTTCGACAGGCTGAAACCAATTTCAGACGTCTCTTTTCTGTCAGAGACAAAGTCATGGACACTGAATCTATTTGGAAACCTAAAAAGGTTACCCTTGTCTGAGGAATCAAGGAACTCTTTGGCAAATTGATCCTCCAACCATGTCTTTGAAGAAACAACACAAGTTGATTCGTATGAGATTCTGCAGAATGTGAAGACTGAGCAAGTACCAAGATATCGTCCAAATAAGGAAATACCGCAATACCCTGTTCTCTGATTACAGAGAGAAGGGCACCGAGAACCTTCGAAAAGATCCTTGGCGCTGTTGCTAGACCAAATGGAAGAGCAATAAACTGGTAATGCTTGTCTAGAAAAGAGAATCTCAGAAACTGATAGTGATCTGGATGAATTGGAATATGCAGGTATGCATCCTGTAAATCTATTGTAGACATATAATGCCCTTGCTGAAAAAAAGGCAGAATAGTTCTTATAGTTACCATTTTGAATGTTGGTATCCTTACATAACGATTCAATATTTTTAGATCCAGAACAGGTCTGAAAGAATTCTTTCTTTGGTACGATGAATAGATTTGAATAAAACCCCAGACCCTGTTCCAGAACTGGAACTGGTATAATTACCCCAGCTAACTCTAGGTCTGAAACACATTTCAGAAACGCCTGAGCCTTCACTGGATTGACTGGAATGCGTGAGAGAAAGAATCTTCTCACAGGCGGTCTTACTTTGAAACCTATTCTGTACCCTTGCGAAACAAGGTTCTGAATCCAAAGATTGTGAACCGAATTGATCCAAACATCTTTGAAAAATCGTAACCTGCCCCCTACCAGCTGCGCTGGAATGAGGGCCGCACCTTCATGCAGATTTAGGGGCTGGTTTTGACTTTCTGGAAGGCTTGGATTTACTCCAGACTGGATTAGGTTTCCAAACGGAAACTGTTCCTTTAGGGGAAAGATCGGGCTTCTGCTCCTTCTGACGAAAGGAACGAAAACGATTAGCAGCCCTGTAATTACCTTTAGATTTTTTTCCCTGAGGCAAAAAGGCACCCTTCCCTCCAGTAACAGTTGATATTATAGAATCCAACTGAGAACCAAACAACTTATTACCTTGGAAAGAGAGAGAAAGCAAAGTTGATTTAGAAGTCATATCTACATTCCAGGATTTAAGCCATAAAGCTCGTCTAGCTAAAATAGCTAAAGACATATACCGGACATCAACTCTAATGATATCAAAAATGGCATCACAGACAAAGTTATTAGCTTGTTGAAGAAGTTTAACAATGCTATAGGTATTATGATCTGTCACTTGTTGCGCTAAAGCCTCCAACCAGAAAGTTGAAGCTGCAGCAACATCAGCCAAAGAGATAGCAGGTCTAAGTAGATTACCTGAACATAAATAAGCTTTTCTCAAAAAAGATTCAATTTTCCTATCTAAAGGATCTTTAAACGAAGTGCTATCTGCCGTAGGAATAGCAGTACGTTTGGCTAGAGTAGAGATAGCCCCATCGACTTTAGGGATTTTATCCCAAAATTCCAGTCTATCAGATGGCACAGGGTACAATTTCTTAAACCTTGGAGAAGGAGTAAATGAAGTACCCAGACTATCCCATTCCCTAGCAATCACATCTGAGATAGCATCACGAACTGGAAAAACTTCCGGAATTAACACATGAGGTTTATAAACCGAATTTAAACGTTTAGCAGTTTTAGTATCAAGAGGACTGGA
The DNA here is from genome assembly GCF_027579735.1 of Bombina bombina. Classification (NCBI taxonomy): domain Eukaryota; kingdom Metazoa; phylum Chordata; class Amphibia; order Anura; family Bombinatoridae; genus Bombina; species Bombina bombina. Next base: position 603,578,389 of record NC_069502.1, read on the forward strand.
CTCCTCCATATCTAAAGCAATCAAAACTTCTTTAAGCAATGAACGAATAAACTCCATCTTAAATAAATATGAAGACTTATCAGTATCAATATCTGTGGTAGAATCTTCTGAACCGGAAAAAACCTCATCAGAAACAGATAAGTCAGAATGATGGCGGTCACCTAAAAATTCATCTGAAATGTGAGAAGTTTTGAAAGACCTTTTACGTTTACTGGAAGGAGGAATAACAGACAGAGCCTTCCTAATATAATTAGAAACAAATTCTTTTACATTAACAGGAACATCCTGAACAATAGATGTTGAAGGAACAACAACAGGTAAAGGATTATTACTAATGGAAACAGAATCTGCATTGGAAAGTTTATCATGACAGCTTTCACAAACTACAGCTGGAGGAACAGTTACCACAAGTTTACAACATATGCACTTAACTTTGGTAGAACCAGCATCATGCAGCGTCTGTCCATTAGTGGATTTTGATCCAGGGTCAGGATGAGACATCTTGCAATATGTAATAGAAAAAAACAACATATAAAGCAAAATTATCAAATTCCTTAAATGACAGTTTCAGGAATGGGAAAGAATGCAAAATAATAAGCTTCTAGAAACCAGAAGCCATGAAAAGAAAATGTTTAAATAAAGTGAGTAAAAAAGACGCCTACATTTTTTTGGCGCAAAAAAATGTCTGAATACGCATGCGTAACAGAATACAACTTCCGGCATAAATTACGTTGCCGGAAATGACAAATTTTTTTGCGCCAAAAAAAGTTTGCGCCAAAAATGACGTAATAAAAAGAAACATTTTCTGCCCCCGCGAGCCTAACAGCATGCAGGAAAAAAATGGCCAAATGAAATTTTTCAAGGTAAGAAAAAATAATTAAATGCATTATCCCAATAATGAAACTGACAGTCTGTATTGAAAAGGAATACTGATTAGCCTGAATCAAGGGCAAATATAAGTTTATAGACATATATTTAGAACTTTATATATAAAGTGCCCAACCATAGCGCAGAGTGTCACAAAAAATAAGACTTACTTACCCCAGGACACTCCTCTACATGTAGTAGATAGCCAAACCAGTACTGAAACGAGAATCAGTAGAGGTAATGGTATATAAGAGTATATCGTCGATCTGAAAAGGGAGGTAGGAGAAGAAATCTCTACGACCGATTACAGAGAACCTATGAAATAGATCCCCTAGAGGTAGACCATTGTATTCAAATAGGCAATACTCTCTTCACATCCCTCTGACATTCACTGCACTCTGAGAGGAAAACCGGGCTTCAACCTGTTGCGAAGCGCATATCAACGAAGAATCTTAAGCACAAACTTACTTCACCACCTCCACGGGAGGCAAAGTTTGTAAAACTGAATTGTGGGTGTGGTGAGGGGTGTATTTATAGGCATTTTAAGGTTTGGGAAACTTTGCCCCTCCTGGTAGGAATGTATATCCCATACGTCACTAGCTCATGGACTCTTGCTAATTACATGAAAGAAACAATTTATGCTTACCTGATAAATGTATTTCTCTTGTGGTGTATCCAGTCCACGGATCATCAATTACTTGTGGGATATTCTCATTCCCAACAGGAAGTTGCAAGAGGACACCCACAGCAGAGCTGTTATATAGCTCCTCCCCTAACTGCCATATCCAGTCATTCGACCGAAAACAAGCCGAGAAAGGAGAAACCATAGGGTGCAGTGGTGACTGTAGTTTAAATTTAAAAATTACCTGCCTTAAAATGACAGGGCGGGCCGTGGACTGGATACACCACAAGAGAAATAAATTTATCAGGTAAGCATAAATTGTGTTTTCTCTTGTAAGGTGTATCCAGTCCACGGATCATCCATTACTTGTCGGATACCAATACCAAAGCTAAAGTACACGGATGAAGGGAGGGACAAGGCAGGTACTCAAACAGAAGGTACCACTGCCTGTAAAACCTCTCCCCCAAAAATAGCCTCCGAAGAAGCAAAAGTATCAAATTTGTAGAATTTTGAAAAAGTATGAAGCGAAGACCAAGTCGCCGCCTTGCAAATCTGTTCAACAGAAGCCTCATTTTTAAAGGCCCAAGTGGAAGCCACAGCTCTAGTAGAATGAGCTGTAATCCTTTCAGGAGGCTGCTGTCCAGCAGTCTCATAGGCTAAGCGGATTATGCTTCTTAGCCAAAAAGAAAGAGGTTGTGCAAGAGAATGACTGGGTATGGCAGTTAGGGGAGGAGCTATATAACAGCTCTGCTGTGGGTGTCCTCTTGCAACTTCCTGTTGGGAATGAGAATATCCCACAAGTAATGGATGATCCGTGGACTGGATACACCTTACAAGAGAAAAGTGACCAACCAGTGGCGAGACACTTGGCTCACAAAGTACATACAGTTAAGGACCTTAGGTTTCAGCTGATTGACCATGTTCCGCCACTACCTAGAGGTGGGGATAGGAACAAACGACTATTACAAATTAAGGCATGCTGGATCCATAAAATGGACAGGGTCCATCCAAGAGGGTTCAACGCAAGTATTGATTGGCATTGCTTTTTGTAACATATCAACCACTGCTTGGTATATGTAATAGTGTGTCCATCCTTATCTGTAAATGTCCATATACAGTATTAATAGCAATATGAGTCTAACATACACTTTTGGTACCTTTACAACCCTCACAGGTATGATTCTTGATGATACATAACCCTAAGATTAATTATAATTTTTGATCTATAACACTTGAGGTAACCTCTTGGATTTGCCATCTATGGTCTTTACTAGCCCTGAATCCTGCTACACTGTCATCTGTGACCTTTTGACCCCTACTGATGTGACCTATAACATGTGGGATTACTTATATGCTCTGCTACCTATAGTATATTATAGTCCACAATTTTGCTCTATGGTTAACTGTGACCTTTAGCTCCCATCTAAGAACATTTATTCTCATGCAAATATGTTTTTATTGTAATTTGTATCGGTATTGGCTTAACCTCTATATGAACGCTATGCCGGTATGGGATATATACTAAGTACCACTGTACACACATGACAATACAATTGTGAGTGGTGATAGTATAATAAGCACTTCCACATATTTTGGATGCTGGCAACAGACTTTTTCGGCTCATGCTGACCAGAATATTCCCACATCCCTTATGTCTATACACTGTGGGTTCTGACTGTGCAATGATAGAGAGTATGCTGCACCAATGAATAGTGTACTGACATGAGTTACATAACTGTTATTTGACTTCAACGCATTATTTGCAAATTGCATATTGTCTAGATAACGCTACATAATTCTGTAATGCTACTTTTCACATATGTATTTTGTCCTGCAATCAGGATCTGTGTTGATACCTGCTCTAGTGCGGAGATGCGCTACATAGTTCTAATAACACTTGTATATAGTAAATCTTTCCGTTCCCCATATTACACAATATAGTCATTAGTGCGATCACATTTTCAATATTATTCATATAGTATACGCACATATGATGCATTCGTACGACTTGTCTATGTATAGCGTGAACATCTAGTTACGACTGATTTGACACATTAACATTACACGCTACTGTTGGGTGTATCAATGACGTCATATGTACATGCACGCCCCTAACGCTCATACTGTTTATTTCGGCTGTCGTTTCATTGATAGCAACTTGATTTTAACTATCCATGTTCCATTGTCGGCACATAAATGTCATGGTAAGACTGTCCGTTTATATAGGTTCATTCTGCATGAAATGACCATACATTCGCTCATCAATTTGTATGTATATGTATTCCATTATGTCCCATCATGAATTTTTACACACTCTTAACTGTCTTCACACACTCGGTTCTATATGTTGTATCTTGGATGAGTCTGATTATTACACCGATGTTACTAATGAAATTACACTTTGATTTTTGGCCATTTATGTCTTTTTTATATGTGGATGTTTTGTTTTGTATTGTGTCTCATATCACCACGACAACCCTTTGGCTTTTTTTCGGGGAAGAGGGATCAAACATTGTTTAAAAGTCTGTTTGTTTTTTGCACTGTTGTTGGTCTGATGAAGGGGTGAACACCCTGAAACGTCACTACGGAATAAAAGTTTGGTAACACTTGATAAGACCAGTGAGTGCTTTGTCTATAAACTCTGATTCTCTCTTAGCACCCTGGCATGTGTTTATACTGATAGTGGGAGTGCACCTATCTCTACAAAAAACACATGCACACACATATACATTATATATATATATATATATATTTATTTTCAGTGCATAAAGGTCAACATTTACTGAGAGTAAAATAAAGATATATGCTACGTGTTTACTTCCATTATCAAATTGTGCAGTCTTTTATATATGAACACTTTCTGAGGCACCACCTACTACTGAGCATATGCAAGCATTCAGTGTATATGTATGTGAATCTGTAGCTGATGGCTGTCGCATGATCCAGGGGGCTGGCAGGCAAGTACATTTTTAAAATTTGTCAGAAAAAAGATAAATATACTGCTCATTTAAAATTAAAGTAAGTGCTATTGCATTGCCTTTGTATTACTCACTTGTTGATTATGCTATGCTAATGTATTTAAAGGGATAGAAAACAGTCTGTTTCATTGTTGTAAAAAAAAACACTAAACAGTGGGTTATACTAAAAGGGATATGAAACCAAACATTTTTTCTTTCAAGATTCAGATACCACATACAATTTTAGACAGCTTTCCAATTTATTTATATTATCAATTTTGCATAATTTTCTTTGTATCCTTTATTGAAGGATCAGCAATGCATTACTGGGAACTAGCTAAACATATTTGTAAGCCAATAACAAGCATCTATGAGCAGCCACCAATCAGCATCTAATTCCAAACTCCTGAGCCTACCTAGATATTCTTTTCAACACAGGATACGAAGTGAACTAAACAAATTAGATAACAGAGGTAAAATGGAAAGTTGATTAAAATTGTATGAACCATGTGCCTTTAAAATAAATCATTGCAATATGTATTATTCAGTTTACCTTTTATTCCTTTTTTATTTTTACTTAGTTTGTGCAGGGTCCATTATTTCCTGTCAAAGCTTTACAAAAGGACTAATGTCTCTACAGGAAGGCATATGTAGCTTGAGGTCAAATCTTCTAGAGTAGCATGAGCTGACTTACTGTTCAGTGAATGCAAGAGAATCAGGAATACAGTTTCTTGATTATGCTCAGAAGAGGCAGAATGCAACTTGAAAGATTTGTTTTTTCTTTCATGATTGAGAGTCCAATTTTAAACAACTTTCCAAAATACTTTAATTTGCTTTGTTCTCTTAATTTTCATTTGTTGAAAAGCATATATAAATAGGTTTGGTAGCTGCTGATTGATGGCCACACAAAAATGCATCTTGTGATTGTATAACCCATGTGCATTGCTATTTCCTCAACAAAGGATACCTAAAGAATTAAGCAAATTAAATAATAGAAATTAGAAAGTTGTTTAAAATTGTATTCTCTATCTGAATAATGAAAGAAAAAAATTGGGTTTCATGTCCCTTTAAGTTCACAGCAGCTCCCTCATCTCCCTAGGGCAGTGGCTACACTGAGAATTTACTATTTTTCTAACACAATCTGTTTCCTTTTAATGTTTACTCTAACATTTTCCTTTTTCTTTTCAAACCAAACAAGCAGAGTTGCATATCCATTTAAAAGAGACATTGAACTAAAACATATACACCACATAAAAAAAAAAAAAAGCTTTATTAAATTTAAAAAAAAAAAAAAAAAAGATTATGCGGAATAATAGGATTTAAATTGGTGGACTAAGACATGTATGGAAAAAATAAAAAGGGTTTTCATTTCAGCACAAGAAAATACGTGTTTTTTTTAAATATTTTTTTTTAATATGCCATGAATTACTAATTAATTTTTAAATCAGTATTTAAATTAAAATGAAATCCCTTCACCTATGCTAAACTAACCAACATGCTGAGAAGTAATTAAGGCTTCTGTGCACCACATAATTAAGGTCAAGTTTTAGGTAAGAAAGAACTGTATAACAACGTGACACTGACATGTTAGTTAAAATGCAAATGGAACTTACGTTGTATATATTTTGGCTTCTATAGTAGCATAACAGGGTCAATTAAAACTAGGAATAGGATCGCATACGATTAGACAAGTGTTTATCAGAATTCTAGGTTGCCGTGGTAGCACAATATCGGAACATCAGGTGAAGTTAACTGGCAGACCAAAGTTCCAACCCAACATGCATTTTTTTTTTATGGTTTTCTAAATCGTTATATTAATATATATATCCCAGTGGAAGCGTATATAAATAAACTAAGTGGAATTCTATTCCTTCAAAGTCTTCTGCAACGAGCTTCTTCTCTGGTGAATCCCATTATACTAAAGATGTGTGAATATATATGTAAAAAAGAAAAATGCTCTACAGATCTTGAATTAGTTTTTCAAAAGATATTTTAACGTTCAGAGAAATTAATTGGGTAGTTCCTGTGATCTTGTATGTTAATCTGTGACCTTGCCATTTCACTATCCACAAGAGGGAAATAAACATTGCATTAAAAAATGTAATGAAAAAATGAGGGCAATGTATACACTAAAGCTTCAGAAAAAAAAAAGGAGGGGGAATTCAGATAAAAAAAAAATAATTAACATTTTCTATACCAGTGCAGAGGCAGACTGACAGGCTCATCAAGCCGACGGCATCAATTACACAGGGCGGGGCAGCAGCTGCACAGGGCCGGATTGGGCCGCCACATATCAGTATAGAAAGTTGTTAGTGAGTGAATGCACTCTGGACTTTTTAACATCTGAGACACTTAAAGGATTACTGTTTTTGCAGTTTTTCAATAAACAATAGTCACATATTTTGGTTAATGTTTATCTATTAACATCTACCAACCTATATATTTTTTAAAAACGAAGCTTTAAAACCTTATGTTTTTAATATACATTACCTGGCCATGACGTCACCTTTTCCAGCCCACCGTTTTCTGCATTGTCTGTATATGAACACTTTGACCAATTGCAGATCGATGTTATGCATATAATTAGCCACCTAACCCTTCCTAATAATCCTGCGCATCAATTCTGGTAAATCGCGCATGCGCATTGCTAATCCTAGATGCCAAAGTTACCCACACCATAGTTCATTTGACGCTT
>NC_069502.1:604570529-604700529 GCF_027579735.1 Bombina bombina
AAAACTGTTTAAAAACTTACTTGGAAGCTCTCAGTTTAGCTCTGTTGAAAAGGTAACTTAAAAGCCCACTGAAAGTGGGAAATAAGACACTCCCCCCTCCCCCTTCCTTTGCATATGAAAAGACCATTTACACAAACAGGAGCAAGCTGGAGAAGGTAGCTGACGGTATTCACATAAAACTTTGGGGCTTGGTTAGGAGTCTGAAAATCAGAGCAATGCTATTTAAAATTAAGCAAAACTATACATTTAAAAAAAAAAAAACTTTATGGGATATATAAATAAATCATCTACAAAACATTTATGCAAAGAAAAAATCTAAATACATACTTACCTGTGAAATAAAACCTAAGCTTGCTACAATATAACTAATAGTTATATTGTAGCTATCTTCGGTTTTATTTTTATTTCACAGGTAAGTTTGTATTTATTTTAACTAGGTAGACTAGTTAGTAAATAGTTATTAACTATTTACTAACTACCTAGTTAAAATAACTACAAACTTACCTGTGAAATAAATCCTAAACTACCTTACACTAAAACCTAAAATTACAAAAAATAAAAAAACACTAAAATCACAAAAAATAAAGAAACCTACCATAACAAAAAAAACAACTAAATTATCAAAAAAAATAAAAATTATTCGTATTCTAATACCCTTTAAAAAAAAAAAAAAAAAAAAAAAAGCCTAATCTAGAATAAACTACCAATGGCCCTTAAAAGGGCCTTTTGTGGATCCTTAAAAGGGCCTTTTGTAGGGCATTGCCCTAAAGTTAAGATTTGAATCAGTCAATAGAATGAGAGTTGCCTAAATCCTATTGGCTGATTTGAACAGCCAATAGGATTTTAGCAGCTCTAATTCCTATTGGCTGATTCAAATTTTTCAGCCAATAGGAATGCAAGGGACGCCATCTTGAATCGTGAACCTTGCATTGAAGATTCAGTGTACGGCAGAGACTGTATGAAGAGGATGCTCCGTGCCGGATGTCTTCAGGATGGACCCGCTCTGCCCCACCGGGATCAAGATAGAACATGCTGCCTAGATGAAGATTGAAGAGGCCGTCTGGATGAAGACTTTTCGCCGCTTGGAGGAGGACTTCACCGCCGGAATGAAGATTGAAGAGGATACCTGGATGAAGACTTCTTGACTTCTGGATGAAGATTGTTCAAGCGGGACTTAAAAAACTGTAAGTGGATCATTGGGGGTTAGTGTTAGGCTTTTTTTTTAAGGGTTTTTTTGGGTGGGTTTTTATTTTAGTTTAGGGTTTGGGCATGTAAAAGAGCTAAGTGCCCTTAAGTTTTTCAGAGCAATGGGTAGCTTAGGTTATTTTTAGAGTTAGGTTTTTTATTTTGGGGGGTTGGTTGGGTGGTGGGTTTTACTGTTGGGGGGGTTTGTATTTTTTTTACAGGTTAAAGAGCTGTTTAACTTAGGGCAATGCCCTACAAAAGGCCTGTTTAAGGGCTATTGGTAGTTTATTGTAGGCTAGGGTTTTTTTATTTTGGTTAGGCTTTTTTATTTTGATAGGGCTATTAAATTAGGTGTAATTCTTTTTATTTTGGAAAATTTTGTTTGTTATTTTTTGTAATTTAGTATTTTTTTTATTTTTTGTAATTAGATAGTTTGTAATTTTTATAGTAGTGTTAGGATTTTTTTAATGTGTAGTTTAGTTTTTTTTAATTGGTAGTTAGTTTAATTTTAGTTTAATAATTATATTAGTTTTATAATTAATTAATTTTGACAGATAAGTTTTAATTTAATTAAGGATAGGGAAATTGTAATTTTAATCTAAAGTAAGGGTGGCGTTAGGTTTGGGGGTTACTAGTTTAATTTAGTTTATTGCGATGTAGGGGGATTTCGGTTTAGGGGTTAATAGTTTACTTTAGTATATTTCGTTGTGGGGGTCTTGCAGTTTAGGGGTTAATAGGTTTATTATAGTGGTGGCGGTGTAGGGCTTAATAACTTTAGTATAGTGGGGGCGATGTGGGTGGACGGCAGATTAGGGGTTAATGATATTTCAATTTAACTTATTTATTTATAGTGGTGACGAGTGGTCGGGGAGCCGCGGAATAGGGGTTAATATTTTTTTTTAACTGGCAGTGATATCGTGAGCGGCAGATTAGTGGTTAATAATATTTAAATAGTGTTTGCGATGCAGGAGGACCTCGGTTTAGGGGTTAATAGGTAGTTTATGGGTGTTTAGTGTACTTTGTAGCAGTTTAGTTATGAGTTTTATGTTACAGATTTGTAGTGTAAAACACATAACTACTGCTTTTAGATGGTGGTACGGATCTTGTCGTTTTAGGGTGTAACACAGATTTTTTTTAGCCTCACCTCAAAACTCATAATGGCAGCGCTATGGGAATCCCATGTAAAAACGTCATTTTTATGAGTGTGGTACTGACGTTGCATTACAGGCTAAAAGGCTTGCGGTACACCTAAACCGACAAGACTTGTAATGGCTGCGGTGCTGTTTTAACGCTGAAAATGACATATTTTCAGCGTTAAAAGACGAACGCACAACTCGTAATTTAGCTGTAAGATAAGTAAACATGTGACAACCATCTTGACTGTTATTAAGGATGTGGGACAGCAAACATCAAGACAGGGACATGATTGGCTTCCAACTGATGCACCATTGCTTGAGCAGTCTAAAAATCCCCATGGGTCTCTTATATGGACATAGAAGCAAAAATGAAAATGGTATGGTTCTAATAGTGCATAATTTAAATAAAACGCCTCCCAAATTACTTTTACTATTACTTTTACCTCTTTCTCATTGTATCCTTTATAAAAATGAGTTCCTTTCCATAAGACCATACTGAGATAGGCTCATGAGTGGGCAACAATATATGTAACAATTTTATACATATTGTGCACAAGACAAGTGCATGCGTTAGATGCTTTGCAATGAGAACCTTCATCAGTGGTATTCAATGTCAATTACAAAATACTTTTAACAACGGCTTTTACAGAATCTTTTTCATTTTCTAATTTAGGACCTTATTATCTCTTGAAACCCCATTTAGATATTTTCAAATAACATAGCTTTTCTAGGCTTAGTGCACAAATAACACATAATAATAAATTGGAAAGTTGTTTCAATTGTTCTCTCCAAGTGAATCATGACACTTTCATTTTGACTTCCATGTTGATTTAATGATGTGTTCTCTAAACTAAACAGACTTTAGATCATATGTTTGTGTAGATGCATCCACTATGTCCTTAAAGGATAAGTAAAGTAAAACAATGACATGATTCAAATAGAGCATGCGTTTTTAAACAATTTTCCAGGTTGCTTCCATAATATAATTTGTATCATTCTCTTAGGATCCTTTATTGCAAAACATATCTAGGTAAGCTCAGGAATAGCAATGCACTACTAGGAAATAGCTGCACAAATATGCCTCTTTTCATTGGATCACTTGATGTGTTCAGCTAGAACCCAGTAGTGCATTGCTAATCCTTTAACAAAGGATACCAAGTGAATTTAGTTATTTATAAAATATTTTACCAGGAAGGATACATTGAGATTTCTCTCATTTTCAAGTATGTCATGGGTCCACAAAACATTGCATTGATACAATAGGGTACAATAAAATACAAAAATAATATTAATACATAATATATGCAAAATGTAACATAGAACAGGTAGGAAATATATAATCAACCATGACAGGTGCATTCGGTTGTGAGATAAGTAGAGAGGGATCTCTTAAAGGATTTTAGGCTTGGGGAAGGTTTTGTAGTTTGTGTAATTTAGGTACCATTCCAAAGATCATTGTTACAGTTTTGTCAGTGTTTAGGAAGAGTTTGTTTTTTGAGATCCATTTTTCTACCTCTGTGAACTGGTCTTGAAGCACTGCCTCAAGCTCCGGCAGATCGGATTTGCTTGCATAGATTTGCTTGCATAGATTTGCAGACATTAGGCAGATAATTTATAAATAATGTGAATAGTAGGGGGCCAAGAATGGAACCTTTGGAACACCACACGTGACTGGGAGAGGGAGGGAGTCACTGTCAGAAATGGAGACATATTGTAATCGAGCCGATACATATGATCAAAACCAGGATAGCGGATGATCACCAATACCTGAGTTTTTTAGTTTGAGCAGTAGTATGTCATGGTCCACTGTGTCAAAGGCCTTTGCAAAATCAAGGAAAATTGCCCCAGTTAGGTCTCCTTGTTCCATGCCAGATTGGATGTCATTGCAAACTTTTAGGAGGGCAGTTGTAGTGGAGTGACTAGGGCAAAAACCTGATTGATCAGGGGTCAGATAGTTAGATTGTTGGTAATACTCACATAGTTGCATATGGAGGCATTTTTCGAAGATTTTTGACAATACTGGGAGCAATGATATTGGGCGATAGTTAGTAACCAAGGTTAACTCACCACTTTTATGGATAGGCACTACTCTTACAGTCTTCCAAAGTTTGGGTATGTATCCAGACACCAAGGATTCGTTAATTAGGATTGTGACAGGTTTAGCAATTGCCGGCACACTGAGCTTCAACAGCATTGCTGGGATTTGATCAGGTCCAGACTGCTTTTCATTTTTAGATTATTAAGGTGTTTCTTAATGACATTGATGGGTACAGGTCTAAAACTGAACTTCTCTATTTTGGGTCTTTGCAGATTTAGTGGGGCCTGATCCACATTTGCAGTTTCAGGATGCGTGTCATTTATTAGTTTGTCAATCAGGGTGGTGGAGCATATGACAAAATAGTTGTTAAAGGCATTTGTCACTTCTAAAGGAAGTTGCAGGGTTTGGTTGTCCACTTTGACAGTGGAGGGTTGGTAGTGGATTGGAGGAGTGTGTAAGTTTTTTATGACTTTCCAAAACTTTCTACGGTTTGATATGTTATTGTTCAGATTTTCACAGAAATATTGGGCCTTGGTCAATTTTGTTTGTTTAGTGCATACAGTTTATTTCACCATTGTCAATATACACACAGTGATCGTTCATAGAGCCAGTATGCTTGAACTTTGACCACAATGAGTCCTGAAACTGGTACATTTGAATGAGGTCAGCTGTGATCCAATTCATATGTGCTCCTTTTACTTTCACCTTACGGAGCGTGGCATGCAAATTCCAAACTTGTAGGAGTTCGGACTGAAAGAATTCAACTGCAGAGTCTAAATCTGGTATAAGGTTTAATCTGTGCCAGGGGAGGTTCTTGATGTCATTTAGAAATTATTGAATATTACATTTTTTGAAGTACCTGGTGATTTTAACCTTTGGAGAGGGTTTATTAGCCTTTATTTTGCGCATGCAGTACATTAAGCAGTGGTCATTAAAACTGTTAGGGAGAACACCTGCCTCCTGGATTCGGTCAGGAGAAGTGGAGAGAATCCAATCAAGTAGGGTGTGGTTATGGCTTTTAATGTTTATGCAAGTTGGGGAGGAGATTAATTGCGTTAGCTGCAAAGTCTTAAACGGTGAGCAAGAACTATTGTTTTTAGGATTCAGCCAATCAATATTAAAATCTCCAAGGACCGAAATGTCACTTTTTGGGTTTTGAGCTATGTTTTTTTTTTCTTTAGACAGATTATTGTCCAACAGCTAGATTACAAGTTGTGCGTTCGTGTTTTAACACTGAAAAAATGGCAATTTCAGTGTTAAAACAGAGCTTGGATTGTGTGCGGTATGGAGCTCAATGCAACCATATCGCACGCACAAGCCGGCTGTTTGAAGATTTGTAATGGCTGCGCTATAGAGGGTTAAATAACGCAACTTTTGTTGTGTTCGTTAATTTCCCTATAGCGCGCATAACTCGTAATCTAGCTGCTAGTCAGTTACATCTTGTCTTAAAAATGCAAGGTGTGAATTTTTGTGTCAATGCATGTTCTGTCCTTTCACATTGTTTCTTGTGTGACAATAATTTTTATGGAAACTATTATCTTCTGATAATAATTTTTCAAGTATTCAAATTCAGTGGATGACATATGTAGTGTTTGACTAAATATTATAATTTCTTCAGTGTCAGATATAGTTCTGGGCCTTTGATTTGTAGTATCATCCTGTTTTGTGGTTCTCCTGTATAATTCATTGTGGTAAGTAAGATTTACAGGAAGATCATATACAGAGTTTTGTAAGAGGGGCCCTTGTGACTTATTTGTGCAAAACAAAAGCAAATGTCAGTGCAGGTTTGGGTTCTCTATACCAGGGGAGGGCTGGCAACATTTGTCCCAGGGGTCAAGTATAACCCGGTAGCCTTCAGTAGCGCTGCCCCCTTTCAAAATGTATATTTGATATTTAAATTGATAGCATACTGAATTTTTTCTCTCCCCTTTAATATTTAAATTGATAGCATACTGAATTTTTTCTCTCCCCTTTAATATTTAAATTGATAGCATACTGAATTTTTTCTCTCCCCTTTAATATTTAAATTGATAGCATACTGAATTTTTTTCTCTCCCCTTTAAAATTGAATTTTACCTACTGGCGTGTACTTTGTTTACAAGTAAATAATGTACCTTTATTTTGTCATTTGATATAGTTGATTTTGTCTGTTGTATCCCTACCTATACTGAACATTTATGTACTTAGTAATGGTTACAAAACAAACTATTTAAAGGAGCAGTAAACTTACAAACTAATGTTATATAATTCTGCTCATTAGAGCAAGGAGCAGCGTTCTGGAAAAAGGAGCTTTTACATAAAATTTCTCTGCAATACTTGAGTGTATACATCTGCTGGTAAGCTAATATTATATAATTCTGCACTATGTGCAGAATTATATAACATTAGTTTGTAAGTTTACTGCCCCTTTAAATAAGATGGTTTAGATTAAATATTGCACCTAGTGGGGAGTCTTGACAGAGAGAGGTTCTAAAATGTTAATTCTCCAATGCTCTTTCCAAGTATTAGTTTTTGAGTAAACAATGATAGAGGACTTTGTGTATATAATTAGATAATTTAATTGTCTGCTCTCCCTACAAGTTCAGCCCATTGTATTAGGTTGTGATTTCAATTAGCAGAAACAGCAATTTCATATAAAAAATAAACTTAAAATAACAATTTCCCATATATTTAAACTCTGCAGCTGGCATAAGAAGTAATTGAAAACACTTTTACCCCATTAATGACCACAACATACCCTGTACGTCGCTGGTAATTAAGGGATTGTCTAGTTATAAAAGCATGGGTCTTGCCACGCGCAAGACCACACTATTAGACCCTCCCTCCTGCAGGCTTGCTAAAATAGTGCAGTCTTGGTATCCTTTGTTGAAGAAGCAGCAATGCACTACTGGAAACTGGCTAAACACATCTAGTGTGACAAGATACAAATGTGTGTAGCCACCAATCACCATCTAACTTCCAGTAGTATAGGATATGTACATAATATTTTTGAAAAAAGGCTATCAAGAGAACAAAGTACATTTGAATTTAAAGGTGTCTTAAAATGACATGCTCTATCTGAATCATGCAAGTTTAATTTGGACTTCCCTAACCAATTTTTTAGTAAACTGTCCCTTTAAAAAAAATAGGGGGAAAAGCGACTGAAACACTTGAGAAATCATAGAGGATGTTTAAAATATATTTATCCTAAAGCATGGGAAATTTTATCACATTTTAGTAAATATTCTCTATTGAAATATAGAGGAAAAAAGAATTTTGAGAAAGCCTGGCCGAGGACCAGGCATAGGCCTAGATTTAGAGTTGGGCAGTAGCCGTGAAAACCAGCGTTAGAGGCTCCTAAAGCTGATTTTGGGCTACCGCCGGTATTTGGAGTCAGTCAGGAAAGGGTCTAACGCTCACTTTCCAGCCGCGACTTTTCCATACCGCAGATCCCCTTACGTCATTTACGTATCCTATCTTTTCAATGGGATCTTTCTAACGCCGATATTTAGAGTCGTAGCTGTAGTGAACGTTAGAAATCTAACGACAAAACTCCAGCCGCAGAAAAAAGTCAGTAGTTAAGAGCTTTCTGGGCTAACGCCGGTTTATAAAGCTCTTAACTACTGTGCTCTAAGGTACACTAACACCCATAAACTACCTATGTACCCCTAAACCGAGGTCCCCCCACATCGCCGCCACTCAATTAATTTTTTTTAACCCCTAATTTGCCAACCGCCACCTACGTTATACTTATGTACCCCTAATCTGCTGCCCCTAACACCGCCGACCCCTATATTATATTTATTAACCCCTAACCCGCCCCCACAACGTCGCCGCCAGCTACCTACAATAATTAACCCCTAATCTGCCGACCGCAAAGCGCCACCACCTACGTTATCCTTATGTACACCTAATCTGCTGCCCCTAACACCGCCGACCCCTATATTATATTTATTAACCCCTAATCTGCCCCCCTCAACGTCGCCTCCACCTGCCTACACTTATTAACCCCTAATCTGCTGAGCGGACCGCACCGCTACTATAATAAAGTTATTAACCCCTAATCCGCCTCACTCCCGCCTCAATAACCCTATAATAAATAGTATTAGCCCATAATCTGCCCTCCCTAACATCGCCGACACCTAACTTCAATTATTAACCCCTAATCTGCCGACCGAATCTCGCCGCTACTGTAATAAATGGATTAACCCCTAAAGCTAAGTCTAACCCTAACACTAACACCCCCCTAAATTAAATATAATTTAAATCTAACGAAATAAATTAACTCTTATTAAATAAATTATTCCTATTTAAAGCTAAATACTTACCTGTAAAATAAACCCTAATATAGCTACAATATAAATTATAATTATATTATAGCTATTTTAGGATTTATATTTATTTTACAGGTAACTTTGTATTTATTTTAACCAGGTACAATAGCTATTAAATAGTTAAGAACTATTTACCGTAATAGCTAAAATAGTTAAAATAATTACAAAATTACCTGTAAAATAAATCCTAACCTAAGTTACAATTAAACCTAACACTACACTATCAATAAATAAATTAAATAAACTACCTACAATTATCTACAATTAAACCTAACACTACACTATCAATAAATAAATTAAATACAATTCCTACAAATAAATACAATTAAATAAACTAACTAAAGTACAAAAAATAAAAAAGAACTAAGTTACAAAAAATAAAAAAATATTTACAAACATTAGAAAATAATTACAACAATTTTAAACTAATTACACCTACTCTAAGCCCCCTAATAAAATAACAAAGACCCCCAAAATAAAAAAATGCCCTACCCTATTCTAAATTACAAAAGTTCAAAGCTCTTTTACCTTACCAGCCCTTAAAAGGACCTTTTGTGGGGCATGCCCCAAAGAATTCAGCTCTTTTGCCTGCAAAAAAAACCATACAATACCCCCCCAACATTACAACCCACCACCCACATACCCCTAATCTAACCCAAACCCCCCTTAAATAAACCTAACACTAAGCCCCTGAAGATCTTCCTACCTTGTCTTCACCATGCCAGGTATCACTGGTCGTTCCAGGCTCCGAAATCTTCATCCAAGCCCAAGCGGGGGCTAGACATCCATCATCCGGCGGCTGAAGAGGTCCAGAAGAGGCTCCAAAGTCTTCATCCTATCCGGGAAGAAGAGGCGATCCGGACCGGCAACCATCTTGATCCAAACGGCATCTTCTATCTTCATCCGATGACGACCGGCTCCATCTTGAAGACCTCCACCGCGGACCCATCTTCTTCTTCCGACGACTTCCCGACGAATGACAGTTCCTTTAAGGGACGTCATCCAAGATGGCGTCCCTCGAATTCCGATTGGCTGATAGGATTCTATCAGCCAATCGGAGTTAAGGTAGGAAAATTCTGATTGGCTGATGGAATCAGCCAATCAGAATCAAGTTCAATCCGATTGGCTGATCCGATCAGCCAATCAGATTGAGCTTGCATTCTATTGGCTGTTCCGATCAGCCAATAGAATGCGAGCTCAATCTGATTGGCTGATTGGATCAGCCAATCGGATTGAACTTGAATCTGATTGGCTGATTCCATCAGCCAATCAGAATATTCCTACCTTAATTCCGATTGGCTGATAGAATCCTATCAGCCAATCGAAATTCAAGGGACGCCATCTTGGATGACATCATTTAAAGGAACCGTCATTCGGCGAGTAGGCGTTGCTTGAAGAGGATGTTCCGCGTCGGCTTGGAAGAAGATGGCTCCGCTCCGCTCCGGAAGAAAGAAGATTGAAGATGCGGCTTGATAGAAGACTTCATCCCGATGATGGACTTCCGACTTCAGCCCGATGATGGAGTTCTTCAGCCGCCGCTTGGATCAAGACTTCGGACCCTCTTCTGGACCGATCGGTGAACCCGGTGAGGTGAAGACAAGGTAGGGAGATCTTCAGGGGCTTAGTGTTAGGTTTATTTAAGGGGGGTTTGGGTTAGATTAGGGGTATGTGGGTGGTGGGTTGTAATGTTGGGGGGGGTATTGTATGTGTTTATTTTACAGGCAAAAGAGCTGAATTCTTTGGGGCATGACCCGCAAAGGGCCCTTTTCAGGGCTGGTAAGGTAAAAGAGCTTTGAACTTTTTTAATTTAGAATAGGGTAGGGAATTTTTTTATTTTGGGGGGCTTTGTTATTTTATTAGGGGGCTTAGAGTAGGTGTAATTAGTTTAAAATTGTTGTAATATTTTTCTAATGTTTGTAAATATTTATTTTTTGTAACTTAGTTCTTTTTTATTTTTTGTACTTTAGTTAGTTTATTTAATTGTATTTATTTGTAGGTATTTGTATGTAATTAATTTATTGATAGTGTAGTGTTAGGTTTAATTGTAGATAATTGTAGGCATTTTATTTAATTAATTTATTGATAGTGTAGTGTTAGGTTTAATTGTAATTTAGGTTAGGATTTATTTTACAGGTAATTTTGTAATTATTTTAACTATTTTAGCTATTAAATAGTTATTAACTATTTAATAGCTATTGTACCTGGTTAAAATAAATACAAAGTTGACTGTAAAATAAATATAAATCCTAAAATAGCTATAATATAATTATAATCTATATTGTAGCTATATTAGGGTTTATTTTACAGGTAAGTATTTAGCTTTAAATAGGAATAATTTATTTAATAAGAGTTAATTTATTTCGTTAGAATAAAATTATATTTAACTTAGGGGGGTGTTAGTGTTAGGGTTAGACTTAGCTTTAGGGGTTAATCCATTTATTACAGTAGCGGCGACATTCGGTCGGCAGATTAGGGGTTAATAATTGAAGTTAGGTGTCGGCGATGTTAGGGAGGGCAGATTAGGGGTTAATACTATTTATTATAGGGTTATTGAGGCGGGAGTGAGGCGGATTAGGGGTTAATAACTTTATTATAGTAGCGGTGCTGTCCGCTCGGCAGATTAGGGGTTAATAAGTGTAGGCAGGTGGAGGCGACGTTGTGGGGGGCAGATTAGGGGTTAATAAATATAATATAGGGGTCGGCGGTGTTAGGGGCAGCAGATTAGAGGTACACAGAGATAATGTAAGTAGCGGCGGTTTACGGAGCGCCAGATTAGGGGTTAATAATAATATGCAGGGGTCAGCAATAGCGGGGGCGGCAGATTAGGGGTTAATAAGTGTAAGTTTAGGGGCGTTTAGACTCGGGGTACATGTTAGAGTGTTAGGTGCAGACGTAGGAAGTGTTTCCCCATAGACAACAATGGGGCTGCGTTAAGAGCTGAATGCTGCTTTTTTGCAGGTGTTAGGTTTTTTTTCAGCTCAAAATGCCCCATTGTTTTTTATGGGGATATCGTGCACGAGCACGTTTTTGAAGCTGGCCGCGTCTGTAAGCACCGCTGGTATCGAGAGTTGCAGTGGCGTTAAATTATGCTCTACGCTCCCTTTTTGGAGCCTAACGCACTGAAAACCCAGCCATTCTGTGAACTCTAAATACCAGCGGTATTTAAAAGGTGCTTCCAGAAAAAAGCATGCGTAGCTAACGCACCCCTTTGGCCGCATAACTCTAAATCTAGGCGATAGGATTGTATCATCTAAGAGTTACCGTATCTCAGCCCCACGTGACCACATCAGGTTCCGGACACTATGATTCTGAAGTGTTTTCTATTGGTACTTTGCTATGAACAGTGGTGATATGTGGAGACATGATGATATTTAGGCATCCTCTTTGAGCCCCTTCTTGTATTCACTAGTAACAGCATTTTGTTATTGCGCTATACTTTTAATCAATAAACCACTTGAATCAGAGTTGCGCTTTTCTTCTTTTGTTTTTCATTATATGATATGATATGATATATATATATATATATATATATATATATATATATGTATCAAACTTCTTTCCCTAACAGAAAAACATGATGATCTTAGATAAGTTCTCTTATTACCTGCTCACAGACTTCTTTGAGGAGACAGTGTATTTTTTTGTTGCAATACATAAAAACAAAGGTAAGTTTACTGTGTTATTATTTGTAGCTTTATCGGATAAAGGAAGTATTAAAAAAGTATATTTGTAGTAAATGTTAATTATGATGGTGTTTGTATATTAAAAAAAAGAATTAACACTTTTTCTGTCCAGTTCAAATTATTCAGTTCAAATTCATCTTATAATCAAGTTCTTATAAAAGATACACTGTGAAAGTTATTGTAAACTCATAGTAACACCATTGGTACACACATATCATTGTGTTTAACTAATTGTAATCAAAATTATCATGGTAGTATGTATTGAATTGATATAAATACCAGGAAACGCTATAGAATTTGAGGTATATTCTGTTAACCTGAATTGAATTTGCAGACATCAGTGTTCTATTTTAACTACAAAATCAAAACCTCTAATTCTCCAATAGTATAGAAAAGCTAACTTAAATAGGATAATCTAACCACTTGTGGTTTTTCCGGTCTTATTTAGACCACAATGGCAGGATATAACTATGCCAGGAAAACCACTTAAAACTCTGCTTACCAATCTAGAAATGGGCCGTTTCATCTCATGTCTGGTTTTATCACAATTGCAAATAATACAAATATGATTGGTAATTAAGGCAATGTACGTTAAATTAGAAAGCATTTAAATAGCTCAGATAATAACAGAAACCAGTAATACACCTTTATCAAACCATATCCAGTGTAAAATACTAACTTTTCATTTACTTTTCATTGACCAGCACTTCCTGATTTCACCACATAACAAGTATGTAATGCACTCTTTGTGTAACGGTTTTTGACTGATGTTTTAATTCTTTCAGGACTTAGATGATTTGGTGCTGAACCCCTAATTATATGTTGTTAAAGAAATGTTTAAGTGAATAGTATTTGTTTTAGTTGTATATTTCATGCAATAAGGCTAAACTCAGCAACAAATTTCAACAGAACATCTACAAACAGTGTTAGCCTGCAGACCAGGTTCACCCAAAGCTTCCACCAGTTGATCCATAAGAACTAACCAGTAGATCACAAGATTCGTATGGGGTTTCCCATTTTCCTCTCAGCGAGTAGTGATAGCATGAGATCAAGTTAAAGGCAATGTAAAAATGTGTGTTGCACAAGCATATTATGCACTGCTAGAGTGGCCTTGAATAAAAGAGGTCCCTATGTTAAACAAATATAAATTTCCTGTGCAAGCACAGATTTTATTATCCTTAGCACATATGTGAGTAGATCACACTGACAAACTTCACAAACAAGTAGACTCTGGGCAAGATTTATCAATCTGCAAACAGATTGTGGGGCGCATTTGTTCTTCATATTTAACATTGCAGAGGCGAACGCTTTTTTGCAATGCTGCCCGCTCACCCTTGCAAGAGTAGGACTTGTAATTCCCCCTGGTCGAATGAATCTGCGGTGACTTTCATCTGTCAACTCCAAATTGGTTAGAGGGTTAATGGGACACTAAACCCAAATTTTTTATTTTGTGATTCAGATAGAGCATGCAATTTTAAGCAACTTTCTAATTTACTCCTATTATCAATTTTTCTTTGTTCTCTTGGTATCTTTATTTGAAAAAGAAGGCATCTACGCTAAGGAGCCAGACAATTTTTGGTTCAGAACTCTGGACAGCACTTGTTTATTAGTGGTTGAATTTATCCACCAATCAGCAAGAACAACTCAGGTTGTTCACCAAAAATGGGCCAGCATCTAAACTTACATTCTTGCTTTTCAAATAAAGATACCAAGAGAATTAAGACAATTTGATAATAGGAGTAAATTAGAAAGTTGCTTCAAATTTCATGCTCTATCTGAATCACAAAAGAAAACATTTTTGGGTTCAGTGTCCCTTTAAGCAGCGGTTTAAACCACTGCTTCATAAATATCAGTTGCAACCAATTGAGGCATTCACCTGGTCTATAAAATCCATCTCATAAGACCACCCTAGAATGGTTTATTGCTACAAAACTGGAGCAGGTCTTTAGACTGAAATGTATTTAATAAAGATACAAAAACAACGTGCAGTGCTTTCCCTAAATTAAAGTGTCATCTATGGTGTATTCGTAGGAACATCTAACTTACTAATGACAAGTCATGTGTGTGGTATGTGTGAGTATGTGAGTGGTATGTGTGTGTGCATGTGTATGATGTATATGTTTGTTTGTATGTGTGTGTATGTGTGTGGTATGTGTATGGGTGCGTGCGTGCATGCGTATGTAATATGTATGTATGTACAGTATGTGTAGGTGGGTGTGGTATGTGTGTGAATGTGTGTGTGGTATGTATGCATGTGTGTGTGCGTCCATGTGTGTGGTATGTATGTGTGTAAGGGTGTGTGCGTCCATGTGTGTGTTTGTGAACGTGCGTGGTGTGCATGTGTATGTGTGCATATCTGTGTTTGTACAGTATATGTGTGTATGTGTATATGTGAAACACCCACCATTTAATACATAGGCTCAACATATAGAACTTTGCAGCCACTGTAGAAACAATTTTAATTATTATTCAACTCCAGTTTTTCACAAATAGTTCTAGTTTTAAGGATTTCCTTTATCATACATGTGGCAAAATAAAATTAATTAAGCCTGCACTGAAACAGAGAGGTGCAGAAACTCTAACAGCTCTTTAAAATTTAAGTACCTTATTTGATCAGTTGCCAAATGATTATACAATGGGGCCGATTTAACAATATGCGGATGGACGTGATCCATTGTAGCATTTGTCAGCATTTATCATTGCACAAGCATTTCTAGTGAAATGCTTGTGCAATGCCGCCCCCTGCACATTTGTGGTCAATTGGCCACTAGCAGGTGGTGTCAATCAACCCGATCGTATCCGATCAGGCGGATTGCTGTCCGCCGCCTCAGAGAAGGCAGACGAGTTAAGGAGCAGCGGTCTTAAGAGAAGGCTTGCGCGAAAACAACTGCATTCGGGAGTTGATAAATCGGCCCCTATGTCTTATTATGTGAAATTAATTTTTTCAAATAATGAAAATAAAAAAATAAATATAAATTCTTAAATTAATCAATAATTACTCACAAATGTGGCAGAGGCTATAGCATAATAACCATAAGAATGAAACAAGAAAACCTTATGCTACTGACCAGCATAGAGCTAGATTAGAAGTGGTGAGCAAAAATATTAGTGCTGTTGATAGCTAACTGTGCTCAAGTTAAATCAATAGCACTGCTATGTTTGCACAAGCGACATCTGGAGGTTGGATAAGGCAACCACGCTAACTCCCTTTCCCCATAAACTAGTTCATATAAATACTCCAAACAATCCCATATTAGTACAGAATATGTAAATAATAAATCATTCATAACATCCTAAAACTAAAAATACCAAAAATACCTAATAACTAATAGTGAGCAAGATATATATGCTGTTTGAGCGACCGGTCACTGAAAAAAGGGGAAGAGAAAAGAAGATTAAGACTCCCGGGAGTATAAAAATCCTTCAATTCCCCATAAACAGGGGATAGCAGAAGCTAAATATTTTGGCCAAATGGGAAAAACCCAGGTACCATGTCAAGGTCCCTTGTGAGTGCTGAACTTTCTCTGTGTGTTGTATTAATTTGTTTTGTAATTTTCCCTATGGTTCTTGCACCCAGACCTGTCTGGGGTTAACTGCCTGTGACTCTGGGGACAGCACAGCTTCCCGTGAGTGCCAGTGAGCACCCAGGGCTGAGCATGTTGCGGGGTCATGGGATGTGTACCCGGCCGGTCTGAGAGTGCAGTCCCCTTCCGTGTTTGGTATATGTCTGGGGTGATTACATAAGCCTGTGCATCCTTCACTTGTTCCCAGTTTGTTGGATTGAGAGCTTGCATTGTGTGACTGTTTTTGGAAGGGACCGTGACGTGGTACCTGGTCTTGTCCCATTTTTCTTTCTCCCAATGCGTTAACTAACCCTTCCATTTTTGCTTTTAATCTTAGCTGAGAGCTTGTAAGTGAATGCTGGACTTTCTCTGTGTGTTGTATTAATTTGTTTTGTAATTTTCCCTATGGAACTGCCAGTAACCCTGGGGACAACACAGCTTCCTGTAAGTGCCAGTGAGCATCCAGGGCTGAGCATGTTGCAGGGTCATAGGGTGTGTACCTGGTCCGGTCTGAGGGGCTGAATTATCAAGCTCTGAACGGAGCTTGATACCCCGTGTTTCTGGCGAGCCTTCAGGACAGACATAGCTGGAAATAAACCCGATCGAATACGATCGGGTTGATTGACACCCCCTGCTAGCATACCTGGGCTTGTCCCATTTGGCCAGATGCGGTAACTAACTCTTCCAGTTTTGCTTTTAATCTTAGCTGAGAGCTTGTATGCGAGTGCTGGACTTTCTCTGTGTGCTGTAATAATTTTTTTTGTAATTTTCCCTATTGGCCTTGCACCCAGGCTTGTCTGGGGTTAACTGCCTGTGACTCTGGACAGCACAGCTTCCTGAGAGTACTATAGCACCCAGGGCTGAGCATGGGATGTGTACCCAGTCCAGTCTGAGAGTGTAGTCCCCTTCCATGTTTTGTGTGTATATATATATATATATATATATATATATATATTTGTACACACATACATATATACACATATAAATACAGAAATACATATGTACAAACATATGTACACACATGTAAGCATATATACATACATTCATACTGATACACCTTCAAACATTTCTCAATGTTAACACCCGTGACTTCATATCTTTGAGCCTTTACAACTTATCACCTAGATTACAAGTTTCGAGCTAAAAATTTGCATTATCGCACTTTCCATAGCTCTGCCATTACAAGTTACACAAAACCGTTACACAAAACCCTCCTTGTGCTGTGTGATATGTGCAATAAGCTCCATATCGCACAAAAGCAAAGTGCTGCGTTTACGTGCTCATGCACGCTTTTAGACATCAATGGAGAGAAAGTGTTAGAAAAAACTAACACCTGCGATCGCGGAATGGAGATCACCGTAACACAACCCCATTGATGACTATGGGGAAAAGAAAGTTATGTTTAAACACCCTAACATAAACCTCTAGTCTAAATACCCCTAATCCGCTGCTCCACGACACCGCCAACGCTAAAAAAAGTTATTAACCTCTAATCCGCCACTCCCCGGCATCGCCAACACTAAATAAACTTATTACCCCCTAAACCACCGTCCCCTGATATCTCCGACACTAAATAAAATGATTAACCACTAAACCGCCGGCCCCCCACATCGGTACCAATAAACTAAATCTATTAAACCCTAAACCGTCTGTACCCCACATCGGTACTAATAAACTAAATCTTTTAACTCCTAAACTGCTGGCCCCCCACATCGAAAAGTCGAAACTAAACATATATACCCCTACACCACTGGACCCCCACACTTCGAAACACACTAAATTAAAATATTAACCCCTAAACCTAATACCCCCTAACTTTAAATTAAACTTAAAATATAACTATCTTTAAATAAATAAAAATGGATTTAAATAAATAAAAAACTTTCCTGTTAAATAAAGAAAACTAAGTTTAAACTATAAATTAAACTAACATTCCTATTTTAAATAAATAAAATAAATGAAAAATAAAAAAACCTAACATTACATTATTAAATAATCCTAACACTACAAATAAAATAAAAAAAACTAACATTACGAAAAATAAAAAAACTCTAAGATTACAAAAAATAAATGAAATTATCAAAAATAATAAAATTTACACCTAATCTAATAGTCCTATAAAAATAAAAAGCCCCCCCAAAATAAAAACACCCCCTAACAATAAACTACCAATAGCCCTTAAAAGGGCCTTTTATAGGGCATTGCCCTAAGTTAAACAGGTCTTTAACCTCCAATAAATTACAAAGTCCCCCCAACAGTAAAAACCCCCAACCAACCAACCCCCCAAAATAAAAAACCTCAGTCTAAATAAAACCTAAGCTACCCATTGCCCCTAAAGAGGGATTTGTATGGGCATTGCCCTTAAAATGGCATTCAGCTCTTTTACTGCCCATCCCTAATCTAAAAAAAAAACCCTACCCAAAAATACTAAAAAAAACTAACACTAACCCCAGAAAATCTATTCACGGTTCTTGAAGTCCGGACATCCATCTTCATCCAGGCGGTGAGAAGTCTTGATCCATCGCGGGGGCATCTTATTTCTTCATCCCGGTGTCATGGAGCTGTGGAGGAGTGGAGCACCTTTGCCGGCGGCGCGGACATTCAGCGTGTGACTATTTTTTTGGTGTTATTATGAGTGTAACTATACTATGTGTATTCTTTATGTGTTTTGTGCAACGTTTTTGTTTCATGAAACAGTTAACCAGAGCTCTGAGGATGCAGTAATCATTCTAGCATAAATCACGATTGCGCTCAAGCGATCGCGCTTACTTTCAACTTGTATTATGAGCGGAAAACCCAGCGAGTGCACAAATCTGCAATAAACCACTTATTGCTTGCACATAACTGTTAATCAAACCTGCCAGTTGAGCCAGTGGCGTATTTAGGTATTGTGCTGCCCCCACCCCACTAGGTTTTAGGCCTTTTTTAGCCATAATATTTTATAGTCAGGGTGTAACATGACAAAAAAATGTTTTTATATATTTTTCATGATACACATACACACACACAAGGAAACACACATACACAGATATAGATAGATAGATAGATAGATAGATAGATAGATGATAGATAGATAGATAGATAGATAGATAGATAGATAGATAGATAGATAGATAGATGATAGATAGATAGATAGATAGATAGATAGATAGATGATAGATAGATAGATAGATAGATAGATAAATCGATAGATAGATGATAGATAGATAGATAGATAGATAGATAGATAGATAGATAGATGACAGATAGATAGATAGATAGATAGATGATAGATGATAGATAGATAGATGATAGATAGATAGATAGATAGATGATAGATAGATAGATAGATAAATAGATAGATAGATAGATGATAGATAGATAGATAGATAGATGATAGATAGATAGATAGATGATAGATAGATAATAGATAGATAGATAGATAGATAGATGATAGATAGATGATAGATAGATAGATAGATATATAGATATATAGATAGATAGATAGATAGATAGATAGATAGATAGATGATATATAGATAGATAGATAGATAGATAGATAGATGATAGATAGATAGATGATAGATAGATAGATGATAGATAGATAGATGATAGATAGATAGATGATAGATAGATAGATAGATAGATGATAGATAGATGATAGATAGATGATAGATAGATAGATAGATAGATAGATAGATGATAGATAGATAGATAGATAGATAGATAGATGATAGATAGATAGATGATAGATAGATGATAGATAGATAGATGATAGATAGATAGATGATAGATAGATGATAGATAGATGATAGATAGATAGATAGATAGATAGATAACTTATAAAATAATAAATGATGTAATTATTTATACATTCCTTTATTCAATAGGAGCCAGAATAATAACCTACATTCTGTTTTACTCTAATATATTTTTAAATTACATGTTTTTTATTTGTCTCAAAAGGTGTTTGAAATAATGGTGAAACATACTTTATTTTTAGTTAATCTTTAAAGGGCTTATGAATTAACGCTGTTTTGTTTTTTTTATCAGTGAGTACCCATTATGAGAAGCGCTGTTACAACCAACTTCATGGGCTTGCAGTTGGCTTTAAATCCTGCAATGGAGTAAATTGGTTTATAGACCTTTGAAAAAAATTATAATTGTTACCATGTTTTAAGATTCATAATGACAGTAAACAGTACTGGGCATTAAAAACACAGGGACTTTGATTCATGGTTGGTACATATTACAACTGATTTAAATAAATGCAGTGGCCAAGTATATTTGCAATGCACCAGAGGCTTAATTTAACCTCTTAAGGACATATGACAGAATTTTTCCGTCATAAAACAATTGAGCAAACTGAAAGCTGTGTCCTTAAAGGGTTAAACAATAACGGGTGCTAACTCACTGCTTGTCCCTTGCTCGGGCTTCTGTATAATTCCAGTGTTCAGTGCGATGAACACTATAATAAATCATCAAAGGCCATTTTACACACAGTGTCTTGGAAAACATATGGTTGCTATGGGAAACATAAGTACTGTTTAGTGTGTAAATCCCACTGACCAATGGAGACACACGGCTTTGTTTCCATACAGTCACCACTACTAGTAATAGCGTGGGGCGGATCTTAGGTTGGCAGGTGTAGCAGCCAATAAACTTGCAGGTGATGGCCCTTGCTGCTCCAGCATTTATCTTGCCTGCAGGACCTAGATCACATGACAAGCGTATTTATGCAGAAGAAGCAAAACCATCTCCAGCAAAGATAATAAAGAAAAGCACCATTACCTCAGACAGATGGCAGGACATGCAAGAAATAATGTTCATTAGAAACACCACAGTCTGCGGCTCTTTTACAGAAAGCCCAATAAGGGACCCTTCCCTCTAGACAAGTACGGAGATCCCACTCCTCCAGCTTCAGGCCAGGGGATCTCTCATACTAACCTAGAAGGAAGGGTCTGTTATTGAGATTGCATTAAAGGTGTAGCCCCCATTCAGCTACAGTAGAGGGTGTAAGAGTGCTACAGTAGAGGGTGTAAGAGTGCCATCCGCCATAAAATTTGCCGCCCGATGCACATGCCTTGTTGGCCAAGGCCATAATATTTCAAATGAATAGAGATGGATACAGCACCCACTACTCACTAGTGCACGGAGAGGGCTGACCAAGCCCAAACAATTCAAGTAAAAGAAGGCAATCTCCAGCAGTGAGCAAAGTGACTTTTATTTTTAAACACAGGTCAAATACAGCAACGTTTCGGGCTAACAATAAGCCCTTTCTCAAGCCTTGAGAAAGGGCTTATTGTTAGCCCGAAACGTTGCTGTATTTGACCTGTGTTTAAAAATGACAAGTAGCAAACCAGAGTGTCTCCAAACTGTGCTGCACATACAGTACCTCAGTGTTGCAATTCTCCGGTGTTACATCCACTTCAAAACCTGAGATGCAACTGGGTGTGCAGCTCCACTATGCGTTTTCTGGTTGAGGAAGTCCTCGGATCCTCGTCCCACTGGCGCTTTCGGTTAACTATGCTATACTCTGCAGTCTCCAGCCCCTTTCTCCGTGCTCACTCCGGCCAATAGTACATGTAAGCAAAACAATAACTGAGAAGCGCAGAGCAGGATGCTGGTGAACAATAAAATTTAATGGAGAAAATTCCAAAAAATTTTTAGCAAACAGACAGTATTTCAGAGGGTACATACCCTCGGGGTAAAAAGGTAACAAAGGTGAAAAGAGGCTAGCAAATACTATGGCTGATGCGTTTTGGCATTAGCCTTACTCATAGCCACACTAAAAAGTTATCTTACTGCTTACATTAAAAGCTCTAGTCTCTGCCATGATTGGTCACCGGGTATTCACACCCACTGAAACGTGTGACCAATCCGGATCACATACAGACAACACACCCCCTCTAAACACAAAATAATAATAATAATTATCCCATCTAAAAAGTATGTATATATCTCGTCATCACAATATTGCACAAGTGGGATTAATAAATGTATATATATAAGTATTAAAAGCCCTCATTAACAACTGACAATTTACTACGGGACCTTAATATGAACAAATATTTTCAGTAGTACCCGTGCCTAACAAAGGTACTTCAATAAATAGCCAAGGAAGGTAACCTTCTCCAAGAATTCTTAGAAGCTAGTATCTTGACCATCCCAAAAGAAGGGAAGGATCCGACAGAGTGCGGGAGCTATCGTCCCATCTCTGCAATAAATGTTGACTTTAAGATCTATGCAAAAATCCTTGCAACCAGACTGGGACGACATCTGCCCTCCATAATTCACCTAGACCAGGTGGGATTTATGCAGGGTAGATAAGGTACTGACAACACCCGCAGATTGCTGAATATCTTCTCGGAAGCGCACAACATGGGACTACCCCTCCTCACCCTGTCACTGGATGCTGAAAAAGCATTTGACAGGGTGAGATGGGAATATATGTTTGAAACCATGAGCATATTCGGGATCCCGCACTCCTTCAGTAAAGCTGTTGGGGCACTATATACCTCCCCTATTGCGGTGGTAAGGCGACTTGGTTCTTGTTCCCCTAGAATTCAAATACGCAATGGAACCAGACTAGGTGCCCTTTGTCCCCGCTCCTCTTCACAATGGTTATAGAACCGCTTGCAGAGGCAATTAGGAAAGATAACCAGATCCAGGGACTTTTGGTACATGACTCGCTCCAAAAGTTGGCATTATTTGCTGATGTTCTCACCTTATTTATTGTTGATCCGACTCTTTCTCTTCCATTTCTAATGGCTCTAATTGACTCCTATGGAGAGATCTCGAACTACAAAATGAACGTAGCTAAAACAGAAGCCTATATGATACACATCGATCAATCGGAACAGCGGGCTTTGAGGAAACAAGTGGTCGGTTAAAGGAATACGCCATCTTGGGGTGTTCCTGTCCCATAACAGGGACACTGTCCTCCAGGAGAACTACCAGGTTCTACTAAAAAAGGTAGACAGAACCTTGAAATCTAAAAAGTATGATGAAATCTCCTGGATGGGTAGGATTGCGGCCCTGAAGATCATGATTCTCCCCAAATTTACGTATGTTATGAGATGTATCCTCATTTCGGTCCCAACAAGGTTACTGAGGAGCTTTCAGGCCCTCTTCAACGCCTATGTCTGGAATAATAAGAAGCCTAGAGTTGCGGCGGCTATTTTGCAATCCCCTCTGGCGCGAGGAGGCCTGAGCCTACTGAGTGTCAGCACCTACCATGAGGCTGCAATGATTTCCCATGTCTCAGCATGGGGACGAGATCTTCCACCCAAAAGATGGAGAATGCTGGAACAAGCTTCTCTCCCGGCGTATATTGACCTTTCTGATTTGTTATGGTTCCCTCCGCACCTTACCTCACTACTTACCATCTCCAATCGATTGGTCAAAGTATGCCAGATGCTCTGGTATAAGCTATGACATAACACGCAGATCACTCCTCATCCCTCTCCTATCCATCCCACAGTTCCCCTCCTTCAGGGCCTCCCCAACATGAGATTAAACTTATGGAAACAATCGGAGATATCCTCAATAGATTTCTACATAGGTGACTGTCTTCTCTCACACCATGAAATGGTGGCTAAATATGACCTGCCGCGTCACCTCGAGTTTGAACTCTTAAGACTGAGATCTTTGATGAGGGCATGGGGTTTTCTGGTGGATAAGGTTCGGAGCCTCACGATTTGGGAGTCTAGATGGAAAGCTGGCCTCCAACTCTATAAACCCCTCACGGCACACTATAGATGCCTTTTAGGGGATTCGACACTCACAAAAACGAGACACATGTTCTCTTGGGAGGCAGAACTGAAGGTGTCATACGTGGAAGTGGAGTGGGACAAAGCCATCGCAATGGCCAAGGCGACACTACACTGCACTACGATGTATGAATTCTATTTTAAAATTCTCACTAGGTGGCACCTTGTCCCGACCAAACTTCAGACTTATACCCTGACCACCCTCCCTCCTGCTGGAGGGAGTGTGGGGGGGGGGGTACCCCACTCCACACATGGTGGTCTTGCCCCAGACTAAAACCGCTCTGGGCTAAACTTCTCTGGGCTCCTTCTATATATGCTCACCTCAGTTAAAATGTTAATTGCCAGAAATTGGAAAAAAGTGCTACCCCCGAGGTGGCAGGGTGTAGTAGAGTATTCGAATTACATTAAATCCATGGAAGACTATGTCTATATCGTAAGAAACCAGACTGCAGCCTTCATTCTTATCTGGGAACCTTGGGAGAAATACCTGTCACAATGTAAACGTCAGCCAGAATAGAGATCACCAAGGTGTAAGTAAATAACTCAGACAAAACACGCTATAGATGCCCTGACCGGGTGGCACTGCTGTGTCCTGGAGGGGAGCTCTGGGAGATTCCGGAATCCCCCTCTTTTCCTTCCTCCTTTAATGATCCCCCTCCCCTACCTCCCTACCCTCTTCCCTCCCCCTCTCTCCCTCACCTTACCCTATTGCTTACCTCACCTTTGATGCATACTCCCCTTCCCTGCAAGCATACTTTAATTACCATTACAGGATAACATTTACATAATGTCCATTTGTCTTCTCGTCTGTATTGGTTTGTGCTTGGTCTAGAGCTCAGCTCCCCTGGCTCTGTGCAGGTACAACCAATATTGAGCTACTGATGTAATTAAAAATTGGCGATATTCGCCATAAGCATCTCTTTACCAAAAGGTTTATGATCTTGTTTTTCTAGGTTCATTGCAGTACATTTTGAAGGTAGTGTTGTAGATAGCCTATGACAGGCACCCTTATGTTATATCTGTCACATTGAGAACTAATGTACCTGTCTTATTGTATTTTACTATTGTACTTTACTACTGTGCTTTACACATGTACGTCGACATTGAAACTGTTTGAAATTATTGTTACCGCACCTTTTGTTAAAAATAAAAAAAAAAATTATAAAAAAAAAGGTACTTCAATAGTGCTGTGATCATGACAAATTTATAAGAGCACCCAAAAGCAAAACAAATATGCTTGATGCCCAGGGGGAAAAAATTATTAAGAGGGATTTATAACTAAAAGGGATATATGAATATAAATGCTAATAAGTGAATACACTGAGCATGATTCTGATACATACACCCACTGATCAAATGTAACCAATCCAAACCACATGCACACAATACGCCCTCTCTCGGTACAAAAGCAGTGTCAATCCTCACTACATGATATTTTTGTGTATATTGACGCTCACAGTTTCACACAAATGGGAAAAAGTTACTAATATGAATATAAATATAAGTATAAATCCTCATGAGCAGCCGGGGATCACTACAATACCACCATACTAACATATAGTTATGAAAGTGCGCAAGCCTAGTGATACCCACATCAATATCAATAAACTTTACAAATCAACTAGTGGTCAAGAAAGTTTGCTTAGCGCACAAAAGAAATGTATGATTGGAAAGATACATGGCTAAGAAGGATACATAAGTGAAAATGTTAATAAATATGTACATAAGGATACTTCTGATTAATAAACTGGAAATAGGTTGCTTATGCGTACAAGATCTTTAGAAAAGGGGGGAACAGGGGTAATCAACCTAGTTACCTACTATCAGGTTCCTTAGTTATTTGAATCACAACTGCAGAGTCTAAATAAATTATATTTGTTTCACAACTGAAGTACAGGCTATTATATCAGAATAGACTGTTTTACTCAGGGTGATTTTTATAAGGAAGGGCAGTAAGTCTTTATATGGTTATATATTATTGTTATACCATATAAATATTTAGAGACTGAAAGTAAGTATTAGTATTAGTAACAACTTTTGATATTAGTTGTGCTCAAACCCAAATGAGAGAGATAGTGTTCATTGTAATAAGCACTGAAGCATGAGAGATGTGAGACACACAGACTGCAGCTGCTGACAGGGGCGTGACCTGCTGCGAGACACAGCACACAGAATAATGCTTGCAGCGAGGATATCTGAACACGGACTAGTGATTGCAATAGGTGCTGTGAGACACGCTGAGTTGTAAGGAGCTGTATGGCACGCTGAGATGAATGAAGCTGTGTGACGTCACGTAAAGTCCGTTACTGTCCGGTATGAGAATGAATCAAAGAAAGTTCATAGAATTAAATGAAACATACGTTGCAAAACATAGTAATATCTGAGAGACAAAGTAAATTTAGATAAGTTCAAGAGAAAACATGAAATTTGTAATTAGCCGTTACTTAAGGCATCCAAGGTAAATTAGATTTGATACAAATACCGTAGCGGTAGTAGGTAGAATCCTCCTGTTGGGAATTAAGTAGCAATTCCTGTAGAGATGTGGAGTTGAAATAAATTAATACTTCTTGGAATAGCAAACTTCAGGATGAATGAGACTAGTTGTTATTAGTCCCTTTATGAGACCAAACTGCAGCTGGTATTTGTAATCCCAAATGTTAAAGTAGTAGAAGTAAATCTTCTTTTGATAAAGTATATAGCTTATAAGAAACAGCGCACTGGTTTCAGCAAACAATACTCAACAACTAAGCACTTGTTTGGGGCGGGGTGATGCCTTAAGTACAGGTGAGGAAGGTGAGTTGAGGCAAAAAGTAAAAGCAGGACTGGAATCCTTACACCTACTTCTAGGGAACATGAATGCATAGCTACATGGATATTGTCCCTACATCCTAATTCATAATGTACAAAACAAAACAAAAGTGTCCATCAGTAAAGGGAGGGGACCCTGCCAACCTCACCAGAAGTTAATTAAGTCAAATTCAGAGTTGAGGCCTTCTGGAGTCCTTGTCCTCAGCTTAAAGATCCAGAAGGCCTCCCTCTCTCCTAATTTGCATGTCCTGTCTCCCAGGCCCTTTCTGAAGGGCACCTTGTCAATGATCGTCCAAGTGAAGAACCTTAGGTTCTTTTGATGAACGCCAGAAAAGTGCTTAATCAAGGTAGTGGACAGAGTACCTGTTTTAATATCAGACAAGTGTTCCTTGATACGAGTTCTGGCCTCCCTTGTCGTGAGCCCTACATACTAGAGGGAGCACTCTCTGCAGGTAATCAAATAAATTATATAAGTTTGCCTACAACTGAGGCAAAACTTGATCCTGAAACTCTCTCCTGTTACAGACGATCTGAAAGAGTCACCTGTGCTCACTCTTTCACATGCTAGACAGGTGAGATGGTGGCAACTGAACGTGCCAACACACCTAAGTCTTGAGGAATCACTCAGGACCTCAGATTTAATCCTGTTAGGTGCTATATGATATTCCCTATAGTTCTGTTTTTTTTGTAGGCAAACCTTACTCATTGGTCAACCACAAAAATATCATGTAGTGAGGATTGACACTGCTTTTGTACTGAGAGAGGGCGTATTGTGTGCATGTGGTTTGGATTGGTTACATTTGATCAGTGGGCGTATGTATCAGAATCATTCTCAGTGTATTCACTTATTAGCATTTATATTCATATATCCCTTTTAGTTATAAATCCCTCTTAATAATTGTTCCCCCTGGGCATCAAGCATATTTGTTTTGCTTTTGGGTGCTCTTATAAATTTGTCATGGTCACAGCACTATTGAAGTACCTTTATTAGGCACGGGTACTATTGAAAATGTTTGTTCATATTAAGGTCCCGTAGTAAATTTTCAGTTGTTAATGAGGACTTTTAATACTTATATATATATACATTTATTAATCCCACTTGTGCAATATTGTGATGACGAGATATAATATAAGTACTCTTTAAATGGGATAATTTTTATTATTATTTTGTGTTTAGAGGGGGTGTGTTGTCTGTATGTGATCCGGATTGGTCACATGTTTCAGTGGGTGTGAATACCCGGTGGCCAATCACGGCAGAGATTAGAGCTTTTAATGTAAGCAGTAAGATAACTTTTTAGCATGGCTATGAGTAAGGCTAATGCTGAAACGCGTCAGACATAGTATTTGCTAGCCTCTGTTCACCTTTGTTACCTTTTTACCCCGAGGGTATGTACCCTCTGAAATACTGACTGTTTGTTAAATTTTTGGGGGAATTTTCTCCATTAAATTTTATTGTTCACCAGCATCCTGCTCTGCGCTTCTCAGTTATTGTTTTGCTAAGGTGTAGGTAGCCCAAAACCAATCAGTGCAGAGGAATCAGCAGCTTAAAAAGTACTGAGACAAGAAGAAAGGGTGCCTCCTAGTGTAGCCAATACAGAACTGGACAGATATATTCAGATGTAAATTTTATACTCACAAACTGTGAAGGCAGAGGTAGTGCCAAGGTAAACGATCTGGGAACTCAGCAGTGTCCCAGTTGACTGTGCACCAAATGGCAGGGCAGCTCTTCCTGTTATATTGTTATGGCAATCTGTAGAAATGGAAGATATATAGAGGGCGACTCCTAGTGCAGATCAGTTAGCATTGAATTCTCCCACTAACAACTCCCCTTAGAAGGATACTCACACAGTGGGAAGCACACTATAGTGCTAATGCAGCCTGCTGGGTATATTACAGTGGCCCAGCGCACATATACACTCTGGCAATGAACTGTTCCAAGGTTTTTTGCGAGATGTTCCAATGAAACAATAGGAGACTTCAGTGGATAAAAATAACTTTATAAAAATCAATGAATCATATATAAAATTAGTCGGTAAAACACGCTACGCGTTTCTCAGAGCTAACCACTCTGTTTCCTCAGGCAAGTAAT
This sequence comes from Bombina bombina, assembly GCF_027579735.1. NCBI lineage: Eukaryota > Metazoa > Chordata > Amphibia > Anura > Bombinatoridae > Bombina > Bombina bombina. Next base: position 604,599,096 of record NC_069502.1, read on the forward strand.
ACTGATCAATGGCTGAAGTCTCCTATTTATATAACCTAGAACCAATTAGGGTATGAGTTACACCCAGTGCACACCCTTTCTCTATTCTCACAGGTGCATTTGCCTTTCTAATCTAGAACTGCATTACTTCACTATAATATGAGAAGTGCATGTCCACAAAGTTATACAATGTATAAAAAACAAAAAGATATTTACACATAAGCATATAAAAACATGATACAACATATCAAACAACATTGTTTGCAAACCCAATAATAATATCAGTTTGAAATGTATGTATACAGATACAAATTATTGGGTTTGCAAACAATGTTGTTTGATATGTTGTATCATGTTTTTATATGCTTATGTGTATATATCTTTTTGTTTTTTATACATTGTATAACTTTGTGGACATGCACTTCTCATATTATAGTGAAGTAATGCAGTTCTAGATTAGAAAGGCAAATGCACCTGTTAGAATAGAGAAAGGGTGTGCACTGGGTGTAACTCATACCCTAATTGGTTCTAGGTTATATAAATAGGACACTTCAGCCATTGATCAGTATTACTTGCCTGAGGAAACAGAGTGGTTAGCTCTGAGAAACGCGTAGCGTGTTTTACTGACTTATTTTATATATGATTCATTGATTTTTATAAAGTTATTTTTATCCACTGAAGTCTCCTATTGTTTCATTGGAACATCTCGCAAAAAACCTTGGAACAGTACATTGTCAGAGTGTATATGTGCACTGGGCCACTGTAATATACCCAGCAGGCTGCATTAGCACTATAGTGTGCTTCCCACTGTGTGAGTATCCTTCTAAGGGGAGTTGTTAGTGGGAGAATTCAATGCTAACTGATCTGCACTAGGAGTCGCCCTCTATATATCTTCCATTTCTACAGATTAGCTTAAAAAGTACGAATGATATATAATGATAAGAACAGGTATATTTAATAAAACCAGTAAAATCAATACAATAAAAAGTCTCACAACGCGTTTCTCTGATTTACCGTTTCTTCAGGTGATATGAACTACTATATTGTTCTGAGTCTTATATACCCTAGAGCTGTATGTCTAATTATCCCTACCAAACACCTGTGATTTCATGTGTTACAGCTGATTGCGCTCAAACCAACCAACTATAGAAAACTTATTTCACCAGTTTTTATAGGCAAAATATAACAGATGTAAATACATTTACATCAATATCATCTAAAGATCATAAACTGTACACACACAATTCTATTAGTTCTAAAAATTATCTATTAGTTCAACAAAAAATAGAGTGAATGCCCACTACAAAGATGGTGATAATCTGAGCCTGCCATTGTAATGACGATTTGTCGGAGCCCCTCCACAGTATGCACATGCGCAAATTAAAGTACATCGAACGGGACTGCTCTGACTTGGACTAACAGAAGATGCCATCTGTATAATGTGCCTGCAATTCACGGATCACAGATCCTTAAAGCTAACGAGCTAGGGCATACATACACATAACATATGGAATAGTCTGAAGAGTATATATCCAGAGAGAAGTATACTATCAATAGATTAACACTCCTATATAATTCCAATATGGAAGAGTCCCACAAACAGATACATACAACCAGAAATATGAACATGACAGAAGCATAATCTGACCCTAAAAAACAGTAAAATCAATACAATAAAAAGTCTCACAATGCGTTTCTCTGATTTACCGTTTCAGGTGAGATGTAATACAATATTGTTCTGAGTCTTATCTACCCTAGAGCTATATGTCTAATTATCCCTACCAAACACCTGGGATCTCATGTGTTACAGCTGATTGCACTCAAACCAACCAACATTTATAGAAAAACTTATTTTACCAGTTTTCATAGGCAAAATATAACAGATGTAATTGCATTTACCTCAATATCATCTAAAGATCATAAACTGTACACACATAATTCTATTAGTTCTAAAAATGATCTATTAGTTCAACAAAAAATAGAGTGAATGCCCACTACAAAGATGGTGATAATCCGAGCCTGCCATTGTAATAATGATTTGTTAGAGCCCCTCCACAGTGTGCGCATGCGCAAATTAAAGTGCATCGAACGGGACGGCTCTGGCTCGGACTAACAGAAAATTCCATCTGTATAATGTGCATGCATTTCACGGATCACAGATCCTTAAAGCTAAGAGCTGGGGCATACATACAAATAACATATGGAATAGTCTAAAATGTATATATCCAGAGAGAAATATACTATCAATAGATTAACACACCCACAAAAAGATACCTACAACCAGAAACATTAAAATGACAGAAGCATAATCTGACCCTAAAAACAGTGATTCATCTGGGATAATCAATGATATGCAATATATACAGTCATAGAAATCATATATTCGTTTAAATGAAGGACCAAAAATATAAACACAGAAAATATACTGTAAATATTAAAAACATTAATAGAGAGAGATACAAAATAGATACAAATGTACAGGTAGCCCTCAGTTTACGCCGGGGTTAGGTTCCAGAAGGAATGGTTGTAAATCGAAACCGTTGTAAATTGAAACCCAGTTTATAATGTAAGTCAATGGGAAGTGAGGGAGATAGGTTCCAGAACCCTCTCAAAATTGTCATAAGTAACACATAATACATTATTTTTAAAGCTTTGAAATGAAGACTTTAAATGCTAAACAGCATTATAAACCTAAGAAAATAATCACACAACACAGAATATATAATTAAACTAAGTTAAATGAACAAAAACATTTGCTAAACAGCATTATAAACCTAAGAAATTAATCACACAACACAGACTTCACTTGCATTTTTCTGCAAATTGTTCTTTCCATGCATTCCAATCTAGACTGATTTATAGACAGGAAGATCGTGTTCCTTTGAAATTTGCTCGATAGCTCAGGTCTGGTTAAACTGATTAATTTCAGCTTGCTTGGCTTTGCTGCAACACAAGCGGACAGCTCCACCTACTGGCTATTTTAATAAATGCACTGCTTCTCAATGCTTTTCAATAGCAGTCACATGACTGGGAAAAAAGGTTGTTATTCTGAAACGGTGTAAATTGAACCGTTGTAAAACAAGGGCCACCTGTAGTAGTATAATATAATAACAAATTAGTTATTAAAAGCGGCCATATCAATGTTTTCATTAAGCCCAAAAGGAGTAAGGGTGTGTAACTTCCAAATCCAAAATGTTTCTCTTTGGTGTAAATGTAAAAATCTATTGGAACCCCAGGATTTGGGGATAAATTTGATCGGTATAATGCTGATAGATTCAGGGTTACTATTGTGATGGCTTACCATATGTCTGGGAACATTGTGTTTTGGCATATTATTTTCAATATTTGTACAGTGTTCTCCCTATATTTTTTGATGGGTCTTGATGTGCGACCTATATATTGTACCCCACAAACACAGTTCAATAGATGAATTATGTACTGTGTGTCACAAGTGATATGGGATTTAATATCAAATTTTTCTTTTGTGTTATGTGAAACAATTTGCTTTCTACCAATATTCACATGCACACACATTTCACACATTTTTTTATCACATCTGAATATTCCTCTTTTCCTAAGACCAATTTTTTGAGGGTCTCCAGATCTATCCTTATTCCTGTAGGGCAGAGCTTTCCAAACTTTTCATGTTGGTGACACACTTTTTAGACCAACATCATTTTGCGACACAGTAATTCAGTTGTACTAGCAAACAGGAGCTTAAACTATTTTGTTTTAAGATATACAAACACATACATAAATTATATAATAATAAAATGTATTTACAAGTAACAGTATGTATGTTCAAGAAATAAAAAAAAAGTTTAATAACACCAGTAGCTGGGATGAACACAGTTTCTGAATATTTGGTGGAATGTTAGATAAAGACACTCGCACTTCATCATCAAGCATTTCTTAAGCTTCCACTTCCTATCCATATATCAAGAGCAGGAGCAGCAAAGCACTACTGGGAGCTAGCTGCAAAAAAAGACAACCCTTTGACTTCTGACTTCAGCTCAGCGTTTAAGATGCCACCCTTAGAGCTCTGTGAGTCTGACTGACTACGGCACGCACTGCAAATGCACTGCTGTCCCACTCACTGACTACACATGCAGTCACAAGCCGATTGAGGAGGAGACTACACGTGCAGTCAGGAGCTAATGTGCCGCCAAAGCCGCCAATGGGAATAGTTTCAGTTCCTGCTGAGCTGCGCCAATAGGTTAAGATAATCTGTAACCCACTAGGTATCAATCACGTGTCAACTACGTGATATGAGTAGCATTCAGGCAGAAAGTCAGAAACCATTTTTTTTTTTAAATTCTAAACAATTTGTGTTGAAGCAGGGACACACCTACACACTGCTGCCGACACACTAATGTGTCCCGACACACAGTTTGGAAAGCACTGCTGTAGGGTATATTCTGCTGTATTTTAGTAACAATTTTACTAGGCGCCAATAATCTTTTTAGGTTAGGGGCTCTAGAAAAGGTGCAAGAACTTGTTGGAAAACTGGATCACGTGTCAAAATGGGCCAGTGTTTTTTTCAAAATATCTTTTATAATATGATGATTGCTATTATGTTTGGTTATAAACTTCATATTAAATGTATGGTTATTATTAGTTCTAGGCAGTTCTCTAGATGGTTTCTCTTTTGGAATTAACAGTTCTTCCCTTTTTAGTTTCTTAGCCTTCAGATAACTTTGGTTAATTAATTCAAGTGGATAATTCCTTTTAAAAAATCTACCTTTAAGGATATCAGCCTGTTCTTCAAAGAACCTATTTTCAGACCAATTTCTTCTGATTCTGCTAAACTGATTGTAAGGTATATTCCTCTTCCAATGTAAATAATGGTTGCTCTTGTAATTAAGATAACTTAATTATATATATATTTGAGCTCACTGGTATTATTTGGTATATATTATAAATATGCAGAGTTTTTTGGAAAGGCACAATAATCGTTTAATCCTTCAGACTGATACTGATGCACTTAGCCCATATAGTTTAACTATGAAACAACAATTTGAGAAATTAGAGGAAACAATAAAAGATGAAAATTGGCACTGGTGGGATGTAGAAACCCTGAGAAAATATGTTAATAAGAAACAAATACCACAAGGTTTGATATTAAACAAGAACTGCTCTTTAAGAATTAAGAATTGTTGAAACAATGGGAGGATATTCTTAATGAATGCTACTTCAAACTGATAGACTTATTGATCAATTATAGGGGTACTCTTAATAAAAAAGTTAGTGATGACATTGAGAAATTAGAAACTGAACTCAAACAATATGAAAATTCAGATAATAATTTAACTTTAAATTCAGAAGTTACGAATAGAATGAACGAATTTCAAATGAAATTAGTTCAGAATTAAAAAATAAGAAAATGGCTAGGGATAAGCCAGATTATGAAGAGGGTGTGGTCTATAACCACAGTAATAAGAAACATCTAACAGATATTTCAAATGATGATAATAGAGAAAAGGATAGTACCAATTCTAATAATTGTATTGAAGTTAAATATACTAAACCTAAGGATAAAAAGAAGAATCAGGTACAATTCAACCATACTGATAAATATACTGAGTCTAATGCCCATTTTTCAGAGAGGGCGACAACCTTGAGTAGGACATATGATACGACATGGACTAGGAGAAATGAAAACTATGGTTTTAATAGAAATAACCGATATCAGACCAATTGGTCTCCTAAAACTCCAGTCTCTGGCAGACCATATGATACCCAATGGGATGATAATAGAGGGCATCATCATTACCAAAATAGGAACCAAGCTTTTCATTATGACAATTTTGAGGCCCCTAATAAGATGCAGAATTTTTATGAGAACAGAAACAAAAGAATCTTTCAAGGGAACAGACCACAGAGAAGAACCAATCCTCCAATATTAAAACAGAAAGAAATATGCCCAATCAAGTGCCCCTAGAAATACCCAGAAATATCAAAGGGAAACGATCATAAGCAAATGTGGCCACAGAGGCCGAGGCAAAACAACTAAAAAGGAGAAACAAAAGATTAGAAAAAGGAATTTTCAATCTATCTTCACATACACTAACTAATGAGGAAATAGCTATTCTAGGTAGAGGCTTTTCCTTTAGTCCATCTAACGAACACAACATTTTTTAACTATTTGTAGACCTTAACAGGTTTACTCGTAAACTTTCTTTACAAAAACATTTTTCGAAAAAAAAATCAAATAGCAAAAGCCTTCCCATTTTAACTGATAGTATGGTTGAAAGGATGAGATCAGAAGATCTTTTGAGCTAGGATCCTGATTATTTAAATTAATATATGTTCGAGAGTTATATACATAATGACCTCAAACTCCCTTCTGAATTCAACTCACCCAGTAATTGCCAAACCCTACAATTGATCCAGTCACTGGTACTCAGAGATTTTAATGAGATACCCAAAAATATCTCAGGAAAAAACAATTTGAATGAATATGAGAAAAGAGCATTAAAAAGACTAATTAACCACAAAAGCATCCTCATAAGGGAAGCTGATAAGGGTGGGGTGTAGTCCTACAGGATAGATTTGATTATTTTGCAGAAGCCAATCGGATATTACTAGATAAAGCATATTACAAAAAACTAACTTTTGACCCAATGACCCAATTTATGAAAAAACTTATCAAATTAATAGACGGGGCCTTTTTGGAGGGCATACTCAATAAAAAAGAATGTGACTTTCTAATACCTGTTAAACCTAATACGGCATACTACTACCATTTACCAAAGATTCACAAGGATCGTATAAATCCCCCGGGAAGACCAATTATCTCGGGGATTGATAATCTGATTTGTAATCTGTCCCAATATGTGGACCAATTTTTGAAGAGAATGGTAGTTATATTGCTCTCGTACCTTAGAGACTCAATGGATCTGATCACCAAAGTCACTAATATTAAGAATACCAATAGTAATCGATTATGGTTAACATGTGACATGTCTTCCCTTTATTCAAACATCCAACATACTTTGGGTGTGGAAGTCATTAAGACTTATCTAGATACAGATCAGTTCATTCCCATCAAACAAACATTTTTTCTATAAGATGCTGTTAGTTTTGTGATACAGCACAATTACTTTATATATCAAGAACAATTTTTATAATTTTTACAAACAAAGGTACTGCCATGGGCACCAGGTTTGCCCTGAGTTTTGCCAATCTGTTTATGGGCGCTTTTGAAGACAAATATCTATTCTTCAAACTATGGGGCAAACCTGGTGTTCTATGGCAGGTATATAGATGATCTTATCATCATTTGGGAAGTCGTAAAGTTAATTACAAGAGCAACCATTATTTACATTGGAAGAGGAATATACCTTACAATCAGTTTAGCAGAATCAGAAGAAATTGCTCTGAAAATAGGTTCTTTGAAGAACAGGCTGATATCCTTAAAGGTAGAATTTTAGAAAAGAATTATCCACTTGAATTAATTAACCAAAGTTATCTGAAGGCTAAGAAACTAAAAATGGAAGAACTGGTCATTCCAAAAGAGAAGCCCTCTAGAGAACTGCCTACAACTAATAATAACCATGAATTTAATATGAGGTTTATAACCAAATATAATAGCAATCATCATATTATGAAAGATATTTTGAAAAAACACGTCAAGAACCATCAAAAAAATATGGGGTGAACACCGTAGAAATATTGAAAATAATATGCTAAAATATGTGTTCCCAGACATACGGCATGCCATCACAATAGTAACCCTGAATCTATTAGCATTATACCAATCAAATTTATCCCCAAATCCTGGGGTTCCAATAGATTTTTACATTTACATTTTGGATTTGGAAGTTACTCACCCTTACTTTTGGGCTTAAAGGGACACTGAACCCAAATGTTTTCTTTTGTGATTCAGATAGAGCATTACATTTTAAGCAACTTTCTTATTTACTCCTATTATCAAATTTTCTTCATTCTCTTGGTATATTTATTTGAAATGCAAGAATGTAAGTTTAGATGCCGGTCCATTTTTGGTGAATAACCTGGGTTGTTCTTGCTGATTGGTGGATAAATTCATCCACCAATAAAAAGTGCTGTCCATATACTGAACCAAAAAGGAAGCTTAGATGCCTTCTTTTTCAAATAAAGATAGCAAGTGAACGAAGAAAATTTGATAATAGGAGAAAATTAGAAAGTTGCTTAAAATTGCATGCTCTATCTGAATCACAAAAGAAAAAAATGTGGGTTCAGTGTCCCTTTAATGAAAACATCAATATGGACGCGTTTAATAACTAATTTGTTATTATATTATACTATTCCATTTGTATCTATTTTGTATCTCTCTCTATTAATGTTTCGAATATTTATATTTTCTTTGTTTATATTTTTAGTCCTTCATTTAACCGAATATATGATTTCTATGACTGTATATATTGCATATCATTGATTATCCCTGATGAATCACTGTTTTTAGGGTCAGATTATGCTTCTGTCATGTTCATATTTCCAGTTGTATGTATCTGTTTGTGGGGCTCTTCCATATTGAAATTATATAGGCGTGTTAATCTATTGATAGTATACTTCTCTCTGGATATATACTCTTTAGACTATTCCATATGTTATGTGTATGTATGCCCCAGCTTGTTAGCTTTAAGGATCTGTGATCCGTGAAATGCATGCGCATTATACAGATGGCATCTTCTGTCAGTCCAAGCCAGAGCCGTCCCGTTCGATGCACTTTAATTTGCGCATGTGCATACTGTGGAGGGGCTCCGACAAATCGTCATTACAATGGCAGGCTCAGATTATCAATGCAAAATGTTAGTGAGTGAAAGCGCTAATAAGCATAGGTCAAAAAGTTTCTTATATATTCAGTGAGTTATTTGTAATATATGGTAGGTATAAATCTGTGATCATATACAAAAGCAAATATGTGTTTGCTGGCAGTAAAGAAAATTAAAAAATGTAGAGTACTCTAGTGTGGTCAAATAGAAAATGTTTATCCAAATAGAATATATATTAGATACAAATCTGTGATATATAAAAGCAAATATGTGTATGCTGGCAATAAAAACTAAGTATATAACACTCAAGTGTGATCAGATAAAAATAGCATATATTTAAAAACACATATTTTCACAAACATACATAAGGGACGTCTACCTTCAATTAAAACAATGTCGCTAAAATGCCTATTATCAGGGAAAGTGGGCCACGACCTGCGTTCCTTTAATAGGAATCTTATCTCGAAAATGTTTTTTAACAACAGTTAAATAGGAAAATAGTATATGAGTCCCAGTGGTTTCCAAATGTGGGGAACTGATTTATTAAGGCAATTTATATAGGTGTGAATATAGTTAACAAGGTACCTTATTGATGCAGTGTTTCCTTTAAGCAGTGTTGCGTTAAGCTTTTAACAAAAAAAAGAGATGGTATACCTTCAGCTAGGGTGATATTTCTTCTCTGCTTCCAAACAGCGATCTGTTTGGAGCGTATATCAGCTAGCTCCCAGTGGTGCAGAGATGGAAGATTTGCCTTATTTATGCAGTGTTTCCTTTAAATAGCGCCGTGTTAAGCTTTTAACAAAAAGACAAAGATGGTATACCTTCAGCTGAGATGATATTTCTTCCCTGCTTCCAAGCAGCGAGCTGTTTGAAGCGTATATCAGCTAGCTCCCAGTGGTGCAGAGATGAAAGTTTTACCTTCACAGAAATATGAACATCATTCCAATGGATGCAATTGTGAATATACCTTCTAGGCGTTCTATTTCACAGTCCTTGGTAATGGAAGCAACAGGCGACAGTGTAACAACTGTATGTGCAAATATAGCACTCTGTGAATGGTGGTCTTCAGATCAAAGGTGTATACCACTAGTAGTGGTGTGATCGTTCATACAGCAATTCCTGAATGATACTTTGACATCTGGATGCTCAGTTCTTGGTAGTGAGGCTGTTTAGCAAACAGCTAAAAATTTGGATTCCAACATCAGTAGTAAAAGCTGACTGTGATGCAATCAGTAGTTCAGAGCAAAGTTAGGATTAGTCCTGGTCAGCGCGTTTTGCCACTGTAGGGCTTTATCAAGACAGATTATCGCCATTTTTGTAGTGGGCATTCACTCATTCAATTTTTTGTTGAACTAATAGATCATTTTTAGAACTAATAGAATTGTGTGTGTACAGTTTATGATCTTTAGATGATATTGAGGTAAATGTATTTACATCTGTTATATTTTGTCTATAAAAACTGGTGAAATAAGTTTTCTATAGTTGTTGGTTGGTTTGAGTGCAATCAGCTGTAACACATGAAATCACAGGTCTTTGGTAGTGATACTTAGACATACAGCTCTAGGGTATATAAGACTCAGAACAATATTGTATTACATCTCACCTGATGAAACGGTAAATCAGAGAAACGCATTGTGAGACTTTTTATTGTATTGATTTTACTGTTTTTTATTAAATATACCTGTTTTTATCATTGTATATTATATATCGTTCTGAGCCGTACTTTTTGAGCTGCTGATTTCTCTGCACTGATTGGTTTTGGGCTACCTACACCTTACCTGTCTCAGCATATTTCCTGCACCAAACTGGGAAATCCTTGAAGTGGAGTACAAGTCTTCTGGGCGACTTTGAACTGTCCAGCCTGCCTGTGTAGCACTTGTTTAGTGCTGCTCAAATTGTGAGTACGTTTCTTTAAGTTACTCAAATTAATTTCTACTGTGAAGATATCACACCTTTGGGGCGCCCTGTTCTCGCTTATTGTTTTCTCAGCTTTTTGGTCTTTTTTATACAAGATCCCTATAGAAGAGGAAGCTGCCAGGTTTACAACATTATTGCAAACATCGTTTTGGCGTACTTCAAGTTAATTTTTTATTTACAGACTACCTTATGATGTATCACTTTGGTGGTTTATGCACAATACTTTATTGTCATTTTTTATATATTTATGTGTGGCGCTATTAGTTAACTGTTTGTTTTTAATGTGGGGACATGCTCTTCATTTATATCAATGAATTTAACTAGGAACCCTTAACTGTAGTGTACTCCTATTGTCAAAATTTTCTTTGTTCGCCTGCTGTCTTTATTTGAAAAAGCAGGAATCTAAGCTAAGGAGCCAGCCCATTTTTTGATTCAGCACCCGGGATAGCGCTTGCTGATTGGTGGCTAAAAAAAATTAATATTTGCATTAAAAATTTATAAGGGCTCAAAGATATGAGGTCTTAGGTGCAAGAAAAAAAAACTATGCAAAGGGCTTTAACATAGAGATACATACATATACATGTCTAAAGATGAATGTAAAGCATAATGGTGGTACCGTGGTCACACTTAGGTGTCAACCATGATTGTCTTTAGCAGCAGATTATTGTATGACGTCACCATCAGATCTAGGTGAATCTTTAGGTTTTTTACTAAAAAGACAGAGATATTATGGATGAGACAATGAGGAAATCACAGACTCACTGAATCCGAAGCCCAAAGAGCAAAGTGCTGTAATAAAGCAGTAACAGTCAAGCAGATTTCACAAGGCTGTATGTATGTAAGACAGTAGGCTATACAGTGACATAAACAGTTTTGCTGAGAACACATTAACAACTAAACCATACAATTTGGAAGTTAAAAAATTTGAACAAAAACCTAAATACAGTGGGGAAAAAAAGTATTTAGTCAGCCACTAATTGTGCAAGTTCTCCCACTTAAGAAGATGAGAGAGGCCTGTTATTTTCATCATAGGTATACCTCAACTATGAGAGACAAAATGTAGAAACAAATCCAGACAATCACATTGTCTGATTTGGAAAGAATTTATTTGCATATTATGGTGGAAAATAAGTATTTGGTCACCTACAAACAAGCAAGATTTCTAGCTCTCACAGACCTGTATCTTCTTCTTTAAGAGGCTCCTCTGTCCTCCACTCATTACCTGTATTAATGGCATTTTGTTATCAGTATAAAAGACACCTGTCCACAACCTCAAACAGTCACACTCCAAACTCCACTATGGTAAAGACCAAAGAGCTGTCGAAGGACAGCAGAAACAAAATTGTAGACCTGCACCAGGCTGGGAAGACTGAATCCGAAATAGGCAAACAGCTTGGTGTGAAGAAATCAACTGTGGGAGCAATAATTAGAAAATGGAAGACATACAAGACAACTGATAATCTCCCTCAAAACTAGGGCTCCACCGAAGATCTTACCCCGTGGGGTCAAAATGATCATAAGAACGGTGAGCAAACATCCCAGAACCACACAGGGGGACCTAGTGAATGACCTGCAAAGAGCTGGGACCAACGTAACAAAGGCTACCATCAATAACACACTACGCCGCCAGGGACTCAGATCCTGCAGTGCCAAACGTGTCCCTCTGCTTAAGCCAGTACATGTCCGAGCCCGTCTGAAGTATGCTAGAGAGCATTTGGATGATCCAGAAGTGGATTGGGAGAATGTCATATGGTCAGATGAAACCAAAGTAGAACTGTTTGGTAGAAACACAACTCGTCGTGTTTGGAGGAGAGAGAATGCTGAGTTGCAACCAAAGAACACCATACCTACTGTGAAGCATAGGGGTGGCAACATCATGCTTTGGGGCTGTTTCTCTGCAAAGGGAACAGGAAGACTTATCCGTGTACATGATAAAATGAATGGGGCCATGTATCGTGAGATTTTGAGTGCAAACCTCCTTCCATCAGCAAGGGCATTGAAGATGAAACGTGGCTGGGTCTTTCAGCATGACAATGATCCCAAACACACCGCCCGGGCAATGAAGGAGTGGCTTCGTAAGAAGCATTTCAAGGTCCTGGAGTGGCCTAGCCAGTCTCCAGATCTCAACCCCATAGAAAACCTTTGGAGGGAGTTGAAAGTCTGTGTTGCCCAGCGACAGCCCCAAAACATCACTGCTCTAGAGGAGATCTGCATGCAGGAATGGACCAACATACCAGCAACAGTGTGTGACAACCTTGTGAAGACTTACAGAAAACTTTGACCTCTGTCATTGCCAACAAAGGATATATAACAAAGTATTGAGATGAACTTTTGATATTGACCAAATACTTATTTTCCACCATAATTTGCAAATAAATTCTTTCCAAATCAGACAATGTTTTTGTCTGGATTTGTTTCCTCATTTTACCTCTCATATTTGAGGTATACCTATGATGAAAATTACAGGCCTCTCTCATCTTCTTAAGTGGGAGAACTTGCACAATTGGTGGCTGACTAAATACTTTTTTGCCCCACTGTATCAAAGTTGCCGGGGATATTGTTGTGGACTTTACATTTTATTACCTACTATTATTTTATTATTATTTTTTTTTCTCTTCCTATACATACACTATCTTTATGGTTTGAATTTACCTAGAACCATCAACGGTTACAACTGGTAGAAATATCAAGGTCTGAGTATTTGAGGAGCAAACAAGATTATAGCTTACTTATAAAGAGCTAGATTACAGGTGCATGTCGAAATAGTGCACATATTACAAGTTGATAGTAAGCGCATTTTACACTCGGTAGGTTATAATGATTGAAAGGGTAGGGGATTTAAAAGTTGCACAAAGAAAACATAATCTAAACACAACATAATTACATTATAAATTTCAGTTACTCTCATATAAATATTATCTGAATTAAATTATTAATATAAATATTAAAAAAAGTTATAAGGGTTAAAAGGTATATGGTATATGACAAGGTGTTTGCAAAGGGCTGTATTGTATATATACATAAATTTACATATCTAAATATGTGTATGTATACGTTGTAAACTATACATATATATATATATATATATATATATATATATATATATATATGTATATACAGTGGGGCAAAAAAGTATTTAGTCAACCACCAATTGTGCAAGTTCTCCCACTTAAGAAGATGAGAGAGGCCTGTAATTTTCATCAGAGGTATATCTCAAATATGAGAGGCAAAATGTGGAAACAAATCCAGACAATCACATTGTCTGATTTGGAAAGAATTTATTTGCAAATTATGGTGGAAAATAAGTATTTGGTCAATATCAAAAGTTCATCTCAATACTTTGTTATATATCCTCTGTTGACAATGACAATGAAGTTTTCTGTAAGTCTTCACAAGGTTGTCACACACTGTTGCTGGTATGTTGGTCCATTCCTGCATGCAGATCTCCTGTAGAGCAGTGATGTTTTGGGGCTGTCGCTGGGCAACACAGACTTTCAACTCCCTCCAAAGGTTTTCTATGGGGTTGAGATCTGGAGACTGGCTAGGCCACTCCAGGACCTTGAAATGCTTCTTGCGAAGCCACTCCTTCATTGCCCGGGCAGTGTGTTTGTGATCATTGTCATGCTGAAAGACCCAGCCACGTTTCATCTTCAATGCCCTTACTGATGGAAGGAGGTTTGCACTCAAAATCTCACGATACATGGCCCCATTCATTTTATCATGTACACGGATAAGTCTTCCTGTTCCCTTTGCATAGAAACAGCCCCAAAGCATGATGTTGCCACCCCCATGCTTCATAGTAGGTATGGTGTTCTTTGGTTGCAACTCAGCATTCTCTCTCCTCCAAACACGACGAGTTGTGTTTCTACCAAACAGTTCTACTTTGGTTTCATCTGACCATATGACATTCTCCCAATCTGCTTCTGGATCATCCAAATGCTCTCTAGCATACTTCAGACGGGCCCGGACATGTACTGGCTTAAGCAGAGGGACACGTCTGGCACTGCAGGATCTGAGTCCCTGGCGGCGTAGTGTGTTACTGATGGTAGCCTTTGTTACGTTGGTCCCAGCTCTTTGCAGGTCATTCACTAGGTCCCCCCGTGTGGTTCTGGGATGTTTGCTCATCGTTCTTGTGATCATTTTGACCCCACAGGGTAAGATCTTGCGTGGAGCCCTAGTTTCGAGGGAGATTATCAGTGGTCTTGTATGTCTTCCATTTTCTAATTATTGCTCCCACAGTTGATTTCTTCACACCAAGCTGTTTGCCTATTTCAGATTCAGTCTTCCCAGCCTGGTGCAGGTCTACAATTTTGTTTCTGCTGTCCTTCGACAGCTCTTTGGTCTTCACCATAGTGGAGTTTGGAGTGTGACTGTTTGAGGTTGTGGACAGGTGTCTTTTATACTGATAACAAAATGCCATTAATACAGGTAATGAGTGGAGGACAGAGGAGCCTCTTAAAGAAGAAGATACAGGTCTGTGAGAGCCAGAAATCTTGCTTGTTTGTAGGTGACCAAATACTTATTTTCCACCATAATATGCAAATAAATTCTTTCCAAATCAGACAATGTGATTGTCTGGATTTGTTTCTACATTTTGTCTCTCATAGTTGAGGTATAACTATGATGAAAATAACAGGCCTCTCTCATCTTCTTAAGTGGGAGTACTTGCACAATTGGTGGCTGACTAAATACTTTTTTCCCCCACTGTAACTAAATTAATAAACCAGGAAGGAGCCATAGATGTTGCATATCTAGGCTTTAGCAAAGCATTTGACACTGACCCCCAGAACAAACTTATTCACAAAATGTATTGACTTGAAGTAGATGCTAAGTTTGTTAAGTGAGTAGAATGCTGGCTTAAGGATAGAAGGAAGAGGGTTTTAATTATACAGAGTATATTCAAATGAGGAGTCAGTTACTAGTAGTGTTCCCCAAGGGTCGGTTATTGTGCCTATTTTGTTTAACACGTTTATAAGTGATAGTGGTAGTTTGTAAAAGAGTTGATGTTCCAGAAGGGGTTGATCAAATGAACAGTGATATAAAAAAAAGGAAATGTAATATTACCAGGAGCAACAATTTGCATATAGGATCCAAAAACCCAAAGGCCAATTATAGTCTCAATGGTACATTACTGACTGTAACTAAAGAGGAACGGACATGGAAATTATTATTTCAGATGACTTAAAATTTGGTACACAATGCAGCAATGCAGCCAGTAAGGCCAGTCGAATACTTGGTTGCATTGGGAGATGTATTAGTAGCAGAAATAGCAAGGTTCTTATGCTTGTGCAATACCACCCCCTGCACATTCGCGGCCGTATCCGATCGGGCTGATTGCTGTCCGCCACCTTTAGAGGTGGTGGACGAGTTAAGGAGCAGTGGTTTTATGACCGCTTCTTCTTAACTTACAGGAGTAGATAGCAGCATCCGCTGCTTGGTAAATCTATCCCCAAATCTGAAATACTGTGTACAGTTCTGGAGACTCTGAGGCCCATTTATCAAGCTCCGAATGGAGCTTGAGGGCCCGTGAGGACTCGCCAGAAACAGCAGTTATGAAGCAGAGGTCTAAAGACCGCTGCTCCATAACCCTGTCCGTCTGCTCTGATGAGGCGGACACAGATCTCCACAATTCAACCCGATCAAGTACGATCGGGTTGATTGACACCCCCCTTCTGGTGGCCGATTGGCCGCGAGTCTGCAGGGGGCACAAGATCTGCTGGTGCAATGCTGAATACGGAGAGTGTATTGCTCTCCGCATTTAGCATGTCTGTCAGACCTGATCCGCACTGTCGGATCAGGTCCGACAGACAT
This sequence comes from Bombina bombina, assembly GCF_027579735.1. Classification (NCBI taxonomy): domain Eukaryota; kingdom Metazoa; phylum Chordata; class Amphibia; order Anura; family Bombinatoridae; genus Bombina; species Bombina bombina. Next base: position 604,615,559 of record NC_069502.1, read on the forward strand.
TTGATAAATAGGCCTCCATATCTTCAGAAGGATATAAATAAACAAGAAACTGACAAAGGAGGGCTACTAAAATGGTGTAAAATATGAAAAGTACAAAGAAAGACTCTATGACCTAAATATGTATAATTTAGAGGAGAGGAAAAGGTGATATGATAGAAACCTTCAAATAAATGAAGGGACTTAATAAAGTGGAAGCTGAAAGCATTTTCCACAAAAAAAAAAAAAAATCCAAAACAAGGAGTCACAATCTTAAATTAAAGGGGAGCAGATTCAGGAGAAATGTGAGGAAGCAATTTTTTTACAGAAAGATTGATGGATTCATGGAATAAAAAAAGGAAGATATTTACCTTAAAATGTCCTAAGCACCGTATTGTTCAGAGTATAAGCCGCTTCTTTGGTGCCATTATTTAGAAATAACTCTCACAGGCTGCCTCCTCTTAACCCACTCCTTCCCTCAAGCAGTGCCCACTACTCACACTATTACCACTACACCTACCTTACATAAGCCTCCCCTCAGCCTTTCTGACCACCTTCACACACAGACCCCTCTTTAATCTCTTAGCCTTAGCCCTGGCAGATGCCCTAAGTCTCCTTACCCTCCTCCCTCATACACACACAGCCCCCTCATAACCCTCACAGGCTGCTTCCTCTTAACCCACTCCTTCCCTCAAGCAGTGCCCACTACTCACACTATTACCACTACCCCTACCTTACATAAGCCTCCCCTCAAGCCTTCTCACCAACCATAGCCCACTATTTCCTCACACAACCCCCTCCTCATCAATTCTGACTCACCCTCCTTTAACAGCAGCTACCAATTTCATCTTAAGCCCCTCTCACTCCCATCCTGAGCACATTGGTGTGCCATGTTGTTGCTGGGGGATATACCGGTACAGGTTGCTGTGCAAGATAAGAATTTTCACACAAAAGTACCGTAGTAAAATGAGTGACTCACCCTGGTCCTCAGGGCTATCAGTCATGTTTCCTCCTCGGATCACACTTCTCTTACCAGTATGGTCCTCACTTCTCTTACCAGTACGGTCCCTGCATCTCAACAGGGCAAGTCTCGTTCCGGGATCACGTGATCAGCTAAGGCATCTGGCAGCATATTAGGAATTATCAGTACTATGGGGGCAAAAGTCTGAAAACTCTGTGCTCACACAAAATGTCTAGGAAGCCCAGGGTGTGTCCGGACCCCTCCCTGCAACATCAGCCCTTCAACCCAACCCCCACCTGGACCTTTCACTGTAAGATACCGAGTATAGGCTGCACCCCTGATTTAGAGACTTACATCAGGGGGAAAAAGTGCGGCCTATACTCGGAACAATACGGTATTTACACCTCACTGTAAAGAGACTTTAGTCCCAGGACTTGCAAGGTATTGTGCATCTGGCTTCTGCAGGCACAGTCATGTTATTTTGCTATTCAGTTTTAAAAAAAGTGTGGGAACTCACCAAGACTTCCACCCCCTCACAATTAATATTGTTTTACACACACACACTGTATTTATATGTGTGTAATCTATATGTTACTGCCCATTACTAGTTCATTTCACTTTCCCTCTAACCAGACTGTACTCTAGATCCTCCCACCAGCAGCAGCAGTGTTTACTGAAGCGCTTCTGTTCTCTTTTGTCCAGGGGGAACTTAGTTCCACCTGCAAAAATAGTGCAGGAACTCCGTTCCCATGCGTTCCCGCTGGGCTTGACCCCTGAGTTTACTGTGAAATTTCATGAGATCACAGCAAAGCAATGCATGATCTCAGCACTGCTGATGCTGATTGGCTATTTATTATTATATTTATTTTTTTGTCTTTTTGGGGGGGGGTTTCCTGACCTGCAGCTTTACAGCAACTTAAGTATATCTGTTCACAGAGCACTTACTCGTGTGAGTTGAAGAAGTTTTGAGGTAAAATCTCTACATTTAGCTACCACTCAGCAAATGCTACCTAGGTACTGAAACAAAATGGGCCAGCACCTAAGCTTACATTCCTTTCAAATAAAGATACAAAGAGAACGAAGAAAACTTGATAATAGGAGTAAATTAGAAAGTTGCCTGCTCTATCTGAATCATGAAAGAAAGAAAAAAATTGGGTTTTATATCCCTTTAAACTAGACGTGGCTATTTTACCATAGCAAATATTTACATAACCTTTTGGGCTCCATTTATCACTGTTTTGTGAAATACGACTTTCAGTTTTTCTATCAGTTCTCCGCAGCTCGCCCTCGTCAAGGCACACCTGTGCGCCAATATTTATCATAAAATTGGTCGTATTATCACGACAATTTCTAAAGTCGAGATGCGGCGTATTAATGATAAATCTCGAAGTTATTATTAGATATGTGCCTGATTTATCAGTTAATCATCACAAAAATGCACTTATTTTTGGTTGGACTTAATTTTTTAATAGAAATTATGTTTTAAACTATAGATGAACGTGTTTTAGCATATATATATATATTTTTTTTATTTTTTTTTAAATTAATGTAATAAAATGTAATTTCTTTTTATTTACCATTATTATAAACCATGTTATCTAATAGATGTTAATGAAATCACCAAAAAAAAATATATTTCAAGTTAAAGAAATTAAAATATTATATGAACAATGCTACACAAAAGTCTACTTTCGTTTATCTCCTTTACACGCCCCCTGCAGACCATTTGACTCCTATTATAAAAACTGTAGCTGGGGACACATCTTACATTGAGCTCTAATCTTGTTGGCTTTTGACTGATAAGATAGTATAACTTTATTAAATATAGTAATGAATAGGACAACCAATGGTAATATTAAAATCATATTCATTATTTATTAATAACAAAAATAAAAAATATGTTATCCTCACATTCATAAATGTTTTAATAATATACAAAAATAATGTTACGTTTTTTCGTATTTCATTCTCATTTTCCTCACTGCGGAGTAGTTACTTATGAGTCCAATTTCTGCTTTAAGCAGGACTTCTAAAAGTTCTCTTTTGTTCACCCAAATTTTATTATCATCAGGAATTATAAAAAAAAAAATAATTAATTATTAATTCTTGAAATGATACATGTAAAAAAAAAATATTGCAGTTCTAAAAGGAAACACTAACACATTGGTCTTGCAAGAATCAGCTAGAGCATTATAAAAGTTTAAAAAATGTGATCAATATATACATTTTTACATTTGTGATCACTTACTCCAGTCATAATATTGTGGTGAAGCAGAGTCGTCATCCTGCACCTCGTCTGTGCTTCTTTTTTCTTGAATAGCTGTAAATTAAAACATTATTTTAGAACATTATATTGCTTTTGTAACTCTTGAATGTCTCTCTATCTCTTTCTATCTCTCTCTATTCTCTCTCTCTCTCTCTCTATATATATATATATATATATATATATATATATATATATATATATATATAAATCACAGTCACTAGAATAGGCACTCCATACAGCATAGCAACCTCCAGGGGTGCACTTAAGAAAAATATCCAAATTTAGCAAGCAAGAAAAAGGCACTCTCTGAAAAAGTAAAACTTAGCATTTAATAAATCACATTAAAAATGCATGATGTTTCGGAGGCATTACGCCCCCTTTCTCAAATGCATGATACAGCTGTTGAAGAAAATACAAAAGCGGTATTTAATAAATTTTATTTTCTCTCTCACATTACATAACAAAATATACAGATGAATTGTGAGGATTATTCTTGTCATATTTAAACAAATTCCTGTTTTCTCCAATTGATTTCTGGAATAAATTAAAACAAAAATAAATTAGTATACAATACTCAATAATTTTTCAAAAATACAATTAAAAAAACAAACAAACAAACACTTACATGAGAAATATCTTTCAATTATTTCCACACAGTTTTGAACCCCTGCCCTAGTAGTGTGCCTGTTTAATATGTCTTGTGGAACATAAATATCCTCTATAGCAGTGCTTTCCAAACTGTGTGTCGGCAGCAGTGTGTAGGTGTGTCCCTGCTTCAGCACAAATTTTTTTAAATTTAATTTTTTGAATTTTTTGGGGGGTTTCTGACTTTCTGCCTGCCTGCTACACATATCACATATTTGATATCTAGGGGGTCACAGATCATCTTAACCTATTGGCGCAGCTCAGTGGGAACTGAAACTAATCCAATTGATTGCTTTGGCGACACATTGGCTCCTGACTGCACGTGTAGTCTCCTTAATTGGCTCGTGACTGCATGTGTAGTTAGTGAGTGGGACAGCAGTGTGTTTGCAGTGCAGGCAGTAGTCAATCAGACTCACCGAGCTCTGAGGGTGGCAGCTTAAACGCTGAGCTGAAGTCAGAAGTCAGTGGGGGTTTTTTGCAGCTAGCTCCCAGTAGTGCATTGCTGCTCCTGCTCTTGATATATGGATAGGAAGTGGAAGCTTAAAAATGCTTGATGATGAAATGTGAGTGTCTTTATCTAATATTCAACTAAATATTCAGAAACTGTGTTCATCCCATCAACCTCATACATCCCATTAAAATAGTAAGTTGTTATTGGTGTAGTTATTATAAACTTTTTTTTAATTCTTGGACGGACTAACATACTGTTACTTGTAAATACATTTAGTTATTATATAATTTATGTATGTGTCCGTATCTCTTAAAACAAGTTAGTTTAACCTCCTTTTTGCTTGTACAACTGAATTACTGTGTCGCGAAATGATGTAGGAATAAAAAGTGCGTCACCAACATGAAAAGTTTGGAAAGTTCTGCTCTATAGGATCCCAGCTACTTGATAAAATGAGGCCTTTACAGTGTCCCATTCCTGGGCATAAAAATAAATTTATTCAGATGTTTCAAAATAGATTTTAAAACAATCCGTAGAGGGGGCGTGTCTCTGGGCAGCACCTTAAGTGGTTGCAATATTAGTTGCTCTGAGTGAAACGCTGATAATATGCCTTTTATCTGTGTTTAAGGGGTTCATCCATCTACCTCACCCGGATATCTTAGGAATACACATCAAGCTGAATTGAATGATACCACAATCTTGGGAATTTCACTCTGAATAACTGATCCGGAACGTTGAGGCCTAAGGCAGGCTCCACAGTGAGAGGCTCTCAACACCCCCCCCCCGGTATCTTGTACGCCGGGTATGCAGTGTAATATCACTGAAAAACTTCTATACTAACGAAGCATCATGCAAACAATGGAGAATGCACAGTTTATTGCTACTCTGAGTTCACTCCTAGAGACCTACAAGATCCAGCTATGTGACCACATAGAGAGGGCATCCCGAACTGATTTCGGCTGCCACGTGAAATCAGGGGAGCATTTGCAAGCAGTAAAGCTACCTAGCTATCGTAAGGAGACTTACATGAAAGGAGAGAGTGATGCTGAGGTCGATGGCAGCGGCGCAGAGATCATACCTGTTTCTGGCCAACGCAAGGTGAAGGAACGGCAGGGAGTGTACATTGCTGCCACAAAAACGATACCATATGTTCCTGATGCTGCGACAATACAGCAGCGATCCCCGCGTGACCAGGCCCAAACTACGGCACTCTTACCGCTACTATGGAGAATCCCGGACCGCAATTCCTGCAGCACTGTGATGAAACATAGGGGAGAGGTCATACAGACTGCATTTGGAGGAGTCCGATATAGATCATCACCATACTCACTATTACACAATGCTATCCCAGAAACTTGGGGCTCAATAAGATACGACGATCGTAACGCACCTACATTAGCCCTCCTGCAAGAGGATGGTGCCCTCACCCACCCGTGTACTCCTGGGATAGTATCTCTGCTGCCGAAGCCGCCCGCTGACAACTTGCAGAGCCTAGAGGAGGAGAGCAACTTGCAAGCTGACAGACGACACCCAACTGCCACCAGCCATACGGATCTCAAAAGGTGCGCATGGAAATGCAGTTCCCTTACCTTTTATCTGCGGCTCCACATGCTGGAACGTTCAGGAGTGGGCTAAATACAACCAGTCTACAGGGACTAATGCCTATCTTGCAAGGCTGGAACTTAAGGGATAATACAGTAAGTGGTTATACGAACGCAGCAACTTTCATGCATGTTTTGGTCCTAGGAGCCTAATGAGGTGTTATATTCTAGAGAACTCTCTGAGACTATCAGACTAGCTATAGACTGCACCCTCATTATCGGACTGCTTACACTACTAGATAATGGTCATTGGTTCTTATTTGTGCTTACAAACCTGCAATTTAATATTGATGGACGTTAATATGTACAATATTGTGGGATGTTAATGTGTGAACACTGTCCTCCTAAGTTAGTTCTTGTCATACCTTCAAAAGTTTGCGTGTATTGGCTCTGTGACTACTTCCTCCACACAGCACTTAAGGTCTACGTATTTAGAATAGATCTGAACAATATTGGTGCCTTTATTCAAGTAATATGTATTTGCGCGCTGACTAATGCTAAAGTGCATCAGGTCTCCGTACCCTCACCACTGATAGGGCTCCCTCGTGCACACTAAAGGTGTAGTTTTATTATACAACCCATAGCATTTTATTATTACCCATACTCTTCCTACTCCCACTTTTAACACACTCCTAACATCTCCCATATCCCATCAGTAGATTACCATATTCTTTTACATTTTACAGGAGCTCAGGTTTCCATATAGCACCAGCCTATGTCTTGTTTCCCATTAAGTTGTTTTTTTTTTTTTTTTTTTTTTTTATGCCTGCCTATATCCCTGTTAGGTGTTCCACCTATTTATATTGTAAGCATAGATTTATTTTTTTTATTATTATTTTTTAGCCCCTCCCAACAAGTTTAGGGGTTTTATTATTTAAAGGGTTGCCCAGAAGCATGAAGACAGGTTGTCTCATAAGTAATAGAAGACCTTGCCACATTACTGTATAGTGGATAGATTCTTGTCTCTCATCTTGTTATCCCTGACTATAATGAACTTGCAAGCAACTGCTTTACCCTGTCCCCAACAAAGATTCATTGAGTATTTAAATCCTCCTTCACTAGCGAAATTCCATACCTAGATGTTTAAAAATTGGTTATACTAAAGTAACAGGATATACAAGGAGAAAAAAAAGACCTTTTGACTGTTCCCTCTTCCAACTATTTTAGAAGTGCATTTTGCAAACTATATTGTAAGTTATTGTAACTAATGGAAGATTTGAATACCATTATATCTGGTTAGTATGCTATGTTGTGTTCACTTAAAAGCTCCCAAAATAAATTAATCCTATAGTTTGCATGCTCCTATACAAGCCATTTGTTTCCATTTAGGGTCCAAAAGTGGCCCATTTTATTATTTTATTTTATCCCCTAAATTTCCCTACTCTGATTTAAATCATTTTTCAGGGGGCCCAAGAGAGGCCTCTATTTTCCACTGAGGGAAATTATTGTATCTGCATTTATACCATACCTAAGGGGGGATAATCCTTAATTGAAAATCTGAGGTTAATTGTTATTTGCATAATTGGGCGGCTAATTATATGTTTATTTTGACATTTAATATGTATATTGTACTGTGATTATCCTATGTTTTTTGAAACAGAGATGCCATTTGCCTGTATAATATTTACAACCTCAATAAAAATTTGTTACATAAAAAAAAAAACAATCCGTAGATGTCTGCAAAATGAAGGCTGGCTCATGCCCACCACAGCACTAGAGACTGCCTGAAATGACCCAGTTGCCAGCCCAGGAAATGCAAAACTGCCAATAATTTTAACAATCCAGGGATTGCCCTTGTTCTTCTTGTTCTAGAATCAATGTCATTTTGTATAAGGGCATAAAGATTGATTATACTCTCTCTATTAATCCTAAATCTTTGCTTAATCTCTTTATCTGACCATGCTTGTAGTCCACAACGGGGTAGAAACACTCTTGGCACTCTTTGGCGTCTCCTTAAGGGCATATTACCATCAGCAAGATGATTTTCACGGCCGCTTGCCAAAGAAATAGCAGCCAACAGTAAAAAATATTCCATCTTCTCTCACGAAAAAACTGGAGTAAATGCAATGTTCTCCACAGTGGATATGGAGAACTTTCGAGGTCGTAATTGTAGGAGAATATTAGGTTCTCCTATGGTGCAAAATAATGATAAATATAGAATTTGGCGATCGTTCAGTCGATTTGCTAAAAATACAACATAAAAAGCACTTTTTTAAGCTTCATTTGGCGCACATGTGCGCCTTGGCGAAATATAATAGAGTGGGAGAATTGTTTGGTCGTATTTGCTTTTTTTTAGTCTTATTTTGGTTTCATAAATAGGAGAAAAATTATTACGGAGTGTTTATAGGCACAAATGTAGGAGAATTGCAATGATAAATGGAGTCCTTTATGCAATTATGTATCTGAAGTGTTGCAGTTTTAATAATGCTTTTTCCATGTTGCAAATGTTTTTTAAAGGGACACTGAACCCAATTTCTTTCTTTCATGATTCAGATAGAGCATGCAATTTTAAGCAACTTTCTATTTTACTCCTATTATCAAATTCTCTTGCTATCTTTATTTTAAAAGCAGAAATGTATATCTTAGCAGTCAGCCCATTTTAGGTTCAGCACCATGAATAACGCTTGCTTATTGGAGGCTTACATTTACCCACCAATAAGCAAGCATAACCCAGATTCTCAACCAAAAATTGGCTGTCTACTATGCATCACATTCCTGCATTTTAAATAAAGATAGCAAGAGAACGAAGAAAAATTGATAAAAGGAGTAAATTAGAAAGTTGCTTAAAATTGCATGCTCTATCTGAATCACGAAAGAAAAAAAATTGGGTTTAGTGTCCCTTAATTGTGCAAGATACCATGTATTGGGCACATCATGTAAATATATATTTTAAAGGCAAGTGTGGCTGGTAATAAAATGTTAGAAAACACTGGCGGATCTACACAACAGAGTGCTACATGGTGCAGAATCATTGTTTTTCTTGTAAGCAATAGTAATAATATAAATGCTGCTCTGTATATTGATTTTGAGTAGAGACAGAAATATAGACAGACAGACAGACAGACAGACAGACAGACAGACAGATAGATAGATAGATAGATAGATATGATAGATTACATAGATTGATAAATAGATAGATAGATAAAGATGGATCTGCAACTGCACTAAGAAAAAGTTTCCCTGCATTAGGATTGTAAACATTCTACACACAGCTATACATAGAGTGGCTGCTATGCCCCGCCCCAAGCACTTGCGCCCTAGTGCCACTGCACCTGCTGCACCAATTATAGTTCCACCCCCTCTAGAAAGGATAGGTGACGTGTTGCTCAGTGAACATTATCTTGCCTTAGTGGGTTCCCTGGTAAACTCACGGGAGTCTATGAATCTGAGCCATTGAATTGAAACGCTGGGGCCATTTGTAATATCTGTATCTTTTATCTGTTCAAAATTTTAAACTTCAGATCACTTAATCATCAAGTATAGCTGCTTTTAACATGGACTGAAAAAAGTCTCCAATGACCCTTTAACTATGAGATTTTCTTTTAAATACACATGTACATAATATAAAGCGTCCTTTGACATATTTACAATAGCACATAGTTCTAATTGATGAAAAGGTAAGATTATTAGGGATCATTAGTTACTCAGTGGGAATCGACAGGATTATGTCTGTAGAATACCCAAACAGACGGTAAGTTATTAATGATCTATAAGCAATAACAAACACAGAAGAGACTGAATTCATTTGATTTCCTGAGCATTCTATAATCTATTACAATACAATCTGCAGTCACATTGCTCTTATCTCTTAGCATTGAACTCAGAGCTACTAATTAGATGCCCCAGTGACAAAAAGAAGGATCAAGATATTAGAACAAATGCCAATTAGGTAATTTCCACCTTGAAGATAAACAGCAAAAAGTATCTTACTATGGGGGAAAAAAAGCTTTTATGGCATTTTCCCAAAAATCTGTAATAGCTTATTCAGGAGGCTTAACCTCCAAAGCCAGTCTAGCTAACTACAGCCTTAAGGTTTAATCCAGGCAAACTCCATCTGGAGAATGTTCTAAATAATTCCGCTGCCTGCTCTCTTGTCGTAGACAGACCTGCCATGTTTTCTTTATCTGTTTATTGTCCTCATTTGATCTCTCTGGACTTTCTATTGCAAATACATCTTTATCTTATTGGCACTTTTATTCCACAATCACTCTACGTATAGCCACATGTGAACGTCTAAAAGAGACATAAAAGTGTTGTGCAATCAACAATAGTGCATTTCAGATACACTAGAAGTATATTTGTAATATACCTGCTTTTGCAAAATTACTTATGTTAATACTCTCTCTGGCACTTGGTGAAAGGACAGCTCACGCATATACATGCAGCCTGTTGCTTTATTAGCTGTAGGACACATGCACATTAAACTCTATCATTGCTCCATATTTCAAATACCACTTCTATGTTAATTTACGTCATATAATCCTTTTAAAATCTGTTTTAATTACACAGTTACATTTCATTAAACAATAAATTGTGATTTTAGTCTGGATGAGGTATTGGAAAAAAGTATAACTGATACTGGGTTCCATTTTAAAGGGACAGTAAAGTCAAAATTCAACTTTAATGGATTGGATAGAGCATGCAATTTGAAATAACTTTCCAATTTACTTCTATTATCAATTTTGCTTAATCCTCCTGGTATCTTTTGTTAAAGAGTATTGTTAGGTGAGCTCAGGAGCGTGCACGTTTATTTAGCCATCTGGCAGTAGTGTTTGAAACATTGTTCATAGAAATGTTAGGATCTAGGAGTATGCACGTGTCTTTCGCACTCTATGGCAGCAGTGTTTGCATGTATTTACAACATTGCTATAAATATTGTTGCAAACATTGCTGCCAGATGGCTAAAGATGTGCACGCTACTGAGCTCACATAGTATTACTATTTAAAAAAGAATACCAAGAGAACAAAGCAAAATTGATAATAGAAGCAAGTTGGAAAGGTGTTTAAAATGTCATGCTGTATCTAAATCACCAAAGTTTAATTTTGACTTTACTGTCCCTTTAAAGGTGCTTGGAAATCAAGCTATACTAGAAGTATACAGCCACAGTATACTTTTTTCAAGACAATATATAATGCAAAGTGAGTTGCAAAAAGGCTGCATTATCATGCCTACCCAATCATGGCCCATATTACAAGTGGTGCGCTAATCTTTTTATTGCTAACTGCATTCAAGGTAAAAAATTAGCGTGGTCTCAAGTCGTGCTAAATATTCTAGCACTAATTTGGCTTGAGTTAAAACTACAATAACAGTTATAGAGGGCGCTTAAAGCGTTTAGGTTCACTCTCTGTCTGAAAAAGGAAATGTCGCTATCCTCTACTTTTGAGAAAGCCCTTAAAGGGGGTGAAACGCGTGGATTTGTATTACGAAGCTTGGTAGTGAATCACTATCTGTTAAAAGATAACATCGGAGAACAAGACACAGCGATCTACACGTACATTGTACTGAAGTGCAGAGTTTTCAGAGACCGCATCCGGCAGAGCTGTGAAAGATTGAAAAAAAGTACTTGCGCAAGTATATAACAAAGAAGCCGGGAGTGAGTGACGTCACACAACCGGCCACCGAGAGAGCTAAGGCTCTGAGAAAACGCCAGATATATTCAGAGGTAAGATCCACTTCAGTGAACATTTCTGGATGTCTTCAGAATTTAAGGTGAGACTATCGCAACCTCGCATAACCTCACATAAACAATAAGGTTTGTTTTCTAAGGTGCTTGTTACGAACAAGTAATATAACAAAAGGACAAACGCACAAATATCAAGTCTTCAAGGTGTTTGTTATAAACAAGTGGTATATTTAAGAGAAAAGCGCAAAGAGATCTAATTACTAATGGACTGTTAAATACAAACACACTCAAAGTCACGGATTTGAAGAAAACATAACTGAAGCACATTGATTCTAAAAAGAATTACAATAATGATTGAACATATCATTTAAAGTTAACATACAAACTTTACACTATTATATATATATATATATTTACACTTTTTCACGTTATTTTTCACTTTTTTTCTCCAACTTATTTTTATGAGTTTTTTTCAATCTATATGCTAATTTTTAAGCATTATTTTATATGAGTCAATTCGTTACCCACAATCTTTAACTTATTTTAAACTTTGATAGTAGACTAACCTCTAGATTTAGAGTTTTGTCGGTAAAAACCTGCGTAGCTAACGTTGCTTTTTTTCCCAATGCACCCTTCCAACAACGCTGGTAGTTAGAGTTGTCTGAGGGGCTGCGTTAGGCTCAAAAAAGTGTGCGTTGAGCCTAATTTAGCTCCACTTCAACCCTCAATACCAGCGTTGCTTAATTAGCGGTAATCTGGGAAAACGTGCTCGTGCATGATATCCCCATAGGAAACAATGGGGCAGTTTGGGCTGAAAAAAAAACCTAACACCTGCAAAAAAGCAGCGTTCAGCTCCTAACGCAGCCCCATTGTTTCCTATGGGGAAACACTCTCTAAGTCTGCACCTAACCCCCTAACATGAACCCCGAGTCTAAACACCCCTAACCTTACACTTATTAACCCCTAATCTGCCGCCCCGCTATCGCTGACCCCTGCATTTTATTATTAACCCCTAATCTGCCGACCGAACACCTCCGCCACCTACATTATCCCTATGAACCCCTAATCTGCTGTCCCTAACATCGCCAAACCCTACATTATATTTATTAACCTCTAACCCAACATCGCCGCTACCTTAACTACACTTATTAACCCCATATCTGCCGACCGGACCTCGCCACTATAATAAATGTATAAACCCCTAAACCGCCGCACTCCCGCCTTGCAAACACTAGAATAAATAGTATTAACTCCTAATCTGCCCTCCCTAACATCGCCGCCACCTACCTACAATTATTAACCCCTAATCTCCCGACCCCAACGTCGCCGCTACTATAAGAAATTTATTAACCCCTAAACCTAACTCTAACCCTAACACCCCCCTAACATAAATATAATTTAAATTAAACAAAATAATATTCCTATTAATAAATAAATTAATCCTATTTAAAACTAAATACTTACCTATAAAATAAACCCTAATATAGCTACAATATAACTAATAATTACATTGTAGCTATTTTAGGATTTATATTTATTTTACAGGCAGCTTGGTATTTATTTTAACTAGGTACAATAGCTATTAAATAGTTCATAACTATTTAATAACTACCTAGTTAAAATAAATTCAAAATTACCTGTAAAATAAATCCTAACCTAAGTTACAAATACACCTAACACTACACTATCATTAAATTAATTAAATAAATTACCTACAATTACCTAAAATAAAATACAATAAAATAAACTATTCTATAATACAAAAACAAACAAACACTAAATTACAAAAAATAAAAGATTTACAAGCAGTTTAAACTAATTACACCAAATCTAAGCCCACTAATAAAATAAAAAAGCCCCCCAAAATAAAAAAGTCCCTACCCTATTCTAAAATACAAAAGTAATCAGCTCTTCAGCCCTTAAAAGGGCTTTTTGCGGGGCATTGCCCCAAAGTAATCAGCTCTTTTACCTGAAAATAAAAATACAAGTCCCCCCCAACATTACAACCCACCACCCACATACCCCTACTCTAAACCCACCCAAATCCCCCTTAAATAAACCTATCGCTGACCCCCTGAAGATCATCCTACCTTGAGTCATCTTCACTCAGCCGAGCTGAATTCTTCATCCAAGGTGCGCAGAGGAGGTCCTTCAAACGGTAGAAGTCTTCATCCAAGCGGGGCAAGAAGAGGTCCTCCATCCGGTAGAAGTGTTCATCCAGGTGGCGTCTTTTGAGGAAACGGCCAGGAGCTTGCAACCGAGAAACGCGTTATAAGCTCATTTAATAAATTGTATACTGCTTTTATACTAAGCTTCGTTATAGCTTTCTATTTTATGATATCCCACTGTTGTTTGGGGGCACACTAAACTTTCAAAAACAGCCTGGTTCTGACGGACATTGCTCCCAACTTCCAATATACAGGGGTAGCCATGCACTACAACTGTGCTGATTCAGAAGATCCTGTGGCTTTTTCGAAGGAGAGCCCAAGGCTGTGCACCTGACTCATCAGAGGAGCCTTTTGTCAGCGTACTGACTGCTGTTAAATGTCAGCCTGCACATTCGCACTTCTTTATATAAGAGTGCCAGTACTTTTGTGAGTATATTTCACTTGTTCATTTTTCCTGTGATCTCTCTCTTTAAGTTTTATCTGCACTATGAGGTGCTGTCTTTTCCTGTTCACTTCTCATTGGTTTGCCTGCTTTTCCCTGTGCAGCTTCTCCTATCCGGACACATGTCCCATGGGCTCATGGGCTGCCACAACTCTGCTCCCAACATTCAGACTCCACCCAACCCAGCTTGTGACACGCCCAGAAAGGGGCGTAAATACAGGGGTCTTAATTGAGACAAGCCCCACACCTCTAGGGAGCCCATCTGGGCCTTGCATATGTAGTGGCATTACACAACCTTAGTGGCATTGCCAGGAGGGGTCAGGGCATCACTCGCCACAAAGCATAATGGCTGCATTCTTCATGTGCCTCCCAACTGTGATCCCCAGCTTCTCCTACCATTGCTGATGGCTTCCTCAGCTCCACCCATTATCACACACCCAGCCCAGCAACATTAATGACACATCCGTGGCAAGTCCTCTCCTTCCCCTCCCATTGTCGCCCTACCTCTCAGATGCCTGTGGGCCTCTAACAAGTGCCCCTCTGTGTGCTACCCTTTAAATCAGGCTTACAGTTTAATGAAAGTGTGGAGATTTGGCTTTTATTTCCAAGATTGTCACCACAGTATTGTTGCGCAGAAATTGCTGCCACAATATTTGTACAGGAAGGCAGCACAAGTGTATATCCACTGGCAAATATTAATCAATGGGGAAGGAAGATTCATAGGCATCTACTTATCAAGCTGGCATTCCATTGGCTGATTGGAACAGCCAATAGAATGCCAGCTCAATCCTATTGGCTGATTGGATCAGCCAGTAGGATTTTTCCTACCTTAATTCCGATTGGCTGATAGAATTTTACTATAGGCCTACTTAGTCATGTATAGCTTTTCCTATGGACCCTGTTACAAGAGAATAAAGGTCCTTTTAGTTTTGGAAGCTGGAATCTGTCTTTGTCTGGTTCGTTGGTGAGACTTGTCAGTCTGTGATTCTGTGCCCCAGTATTGCAAGTGTACTGTTTCCCATTTTTGTGAAAATTGAAAGCCTATTGATAGAACCTTTCAGCTTAAAGGGACACTAAACCCAAACATTTTATTTCATGATTCAGGTAGATAATACAATTTTAAACAACATTCCAATTTACTTCTATGATTTAATTTGCTTAATTCTTTAGATATCCTTTGTGCAGAAATAAAAATGCACATGGATGAGCTAATCACACGAGACATCTATGTGCAGCCACCAATCAGCAGCTACTGAGTCTATCTAGATATGCTTTTTAAGCAAAGGATACAAAGAGAATAAAGCAAATTAAATAATAGAAGTAAATTAGAAAGTTGTTTAACCCCTTAGTGACCAGACCACTTTTCAATTTGTTGACCATCTGGGACCAAGGCTATTTTTGCATTTCTGCGATGTTTGTGTTTAACTGTAATTTTCCTCTTACTCATTTACTGTACCCACACATATTATATACCGTTTTTCTCGCCATTAAATGGACTTTCTAAAGATACCATTATTTTCATCATATCTTATAATTTCCTATAAACAAAAATATAAAATATTAGGAAAAAATGGAAAAAAACGCACTTTTTCTAACTTTGAGCCCCAAAATCTCTTACACATCTACAACCACCATAAAATACCAATGCTAAACAGTTTCTAAATTTTGTCTTGAGTTTAGAAATACCCAATGTTTACATGTTCTTTGCTTTTTTTGCAAGTTATAGGGCAATAAGTACAAGTAGCACTTTGCTATTTCAAAACCATGTTTTTTCAAAATTGGCGATAGTTACATTGTAACACCAATATCTGTCAGGAATCCCTTAATAACCCTTCAAATGTATATATATTTTAAAAGAAGATAACCTAAGGTATTAAACTTGAGGTATTTTGACATTTTTCATGCAACCATTTTACCACCAATCTATGCCAAAGTTTGGGGGGGGGGGAAATAATTTGATTTTTTGACAAAATAGAAATTTAAGAATACATTTACTGATAATCTTAAGGGTTACTGCCAAATAACACCCTAATATGTCTTCAGCAGCATCTCCTGGGTACAGTGATACCACCCATGTATAGGTGTGTCGGGATCTCTGGGGGCTAAAAGCCCTTATTTTTAGAGAGCGCATTCCAGTTTTTCAACTTGGAATTTTCACATCGGTTATCATGCACCCATGTCCTATTTGGGACATTTCTGAAGCTGGCCAATGGAATTTACCCCCATCAAACCATATATTTTTGAAAAGTAGACACCCTAGGGTATTTCAAATGCTGGTATTTTAACACTTTCCATGCACTAATTCAACCACCAGTCTTTGTCAAACTTTTGGGTAGTCATTTTTTTGTGTTATTTTTCACACACATTGTACTTTAGGCATGGATTTTCAGTTCCTGTTATGTGTTACTGCCAAAAAACACCTTAATATGTGTTCAAAGACATCTCTTGAGTACAGTGATACCACCTATGTATAGGGGTGTTGGGTTATCTGGGGGCTAAAAGGCCTTATTTTTAGGTAGCGCATTCCAGTTTTTCAACTTGGAATTTTCACATCGGTCATCATGCACCCATATCCTATTTGGGACATTTCTGAAGCTGGCCAATGGCATTTACCCCCATCAAACCATATGTTTTTGAAAAGTAGACACCCTAGGGTATTTCAAATGCTTGTATTTTAACAGTTTCCATGCACTAATTCAATCACTAGTCTTTGTCAAGCTTTTGAGTAGTCATTTTTTTTTGTGTTATTTTTCACACACATTGTATTTTGGCATGGATTTTCAGTTCCTGTTATGTGTTACTGCCAAAAAACACCTCAATATGTCTTCAACAACATCTCCTGAGTACAGTGATACCACCCATGTATAGGCGTGTTGGGTTCTCTGGGGGCTAAAAGGCCTTATTTTTAGGTAGCGCATTCCAGTTTTTCAACTTGGAATTTTCACATCGGTCATCATGCACCCATGTCCTATTTGGGACATTTCTGAAGCTGGCCAATGGAACTTACCCCCATCAAACCATATATTTTTGAAAAGTAGACACCCTAGGGTATTTCAAATGCTGGTATTTTAACACTTTCCATGCACTAATTCAACCACTAGTCTTTGTCAAACTTTTGGGTAGTCATTTTGTTTTGTGTTATTTTTCACACACATTGTATTTTAGGCATGGATTTTCAGTTCCTGTTATGTGTTACTGCCAAAAAACACCTCAATATGTGTTCAACAATATCTCCTGAGTACAGTGATACCACCCATGTATAGGTGTGTCGGGTTATCTGGGGGCTAAAAGGCCTTATTTTTAGGTAGCGCATTCCAGTTTTTCAACTTGGAATTTTCACATCGGTCATCATGCACCCATGTCCTATTTGGGACATTTCTGAAGCTGGCCAATGGAATTTACCCCCATCAAACCATATATTTTTGAAAAGTAGACACCCTAGGGTATTTCAAATGCTGGTATTTTAACACTTTCCATGCACTAATTTAACCACTAGTCTTTGTCAAACTTTTGGGTAGTCATTTTTTTTGTGTTATTTTTCACACACATTGTACTTTAGGCATGGATTTTCAGTTCCTGTTATGTGTTACTGCCAAAAAACACCTCAATATGTGTTCAACAACATCTCCTGAGTACAGTGATACCACCCATGTATAGGTGTGTCGGGTTATCTGGGGGCTAAAAGGCCTTATTTTTAGGTAGCGCATTCCAGTTTTTCAACTTGGAATTTTCACATCGGTCA
Source organism: Bombina bombina (assembly GCF_027579735.1). Classification (NCBI taxonomy): domain Eukaryota; kingdom Metazoa; phylum Chordata; class Amphibia; order Anura; family Bombinatoridae; genus Bombina; species Bombina bombina. Next base: position 604,633,432 of record NC_069502.1, read on the forward strand.
TCATGCACCCATGTCCTATTTGGGACATTTCTGAAGCTGGCCAATGGAATTTACCCCCATCAAACCATATATTTTTGAAAAGTAAACACCTCAATATGTGTTCAACAAAATCTCCTGAGTACAGTGATATCACCTATGTATAGGTGTGTCGGGTTCTCTGGGGGCTAAAAGGCCTTATTTTTAGGAAGCCCATTCCATTTTTTCCACTTTGAATTTTCACATCCCATGCACCCATGACCTATTTAAGTCATTTCTAAAGCCGGCCAATGTAATTTAACCCCATCAAACCATATATTTTTGAAAAGCAGACATCCTAGGGTATTTCAAATGCAGGTATTTTAACACTTTCCATGCACTAATTCAACCACTAGTCTTTGTCAAACTATTGGGCATTCATTTTTTTGTGTTATTGTTCACATACATTGTACTTTAGATATGGATTCACAGCTCCTGTTATGTTTTACTACTAAAGAAGACACCAATATGTGGTCACCAACATCTCCTGAGTTCAGTGATTCCACCTATGCATAGGTTTGGTGGCTTGTTTGGGGGGGTGCAATGATTTTTTTCACATTTAACATATTTTCTTTGCCTATCGTCTTTTTGGGGGGTCTTTTAACATACCCCAATGTATTTGTTTTCCATGAATGTGCATATATTTGAAAAGTTGACACCCCAAGGTATTATATATGGTGTGCTTTGATGCCTTTGAAGCAACCGTTTTAGCCCAAAAAATTGGAGAAAGTGTATGGTGGTTATTTTTCAATTTAAATTTTTACAGACACATTGCTTTTCGACTATGATTTAGGAGAGACTGTTGTAAGTTATTGCAAAAGAATACTTCAGGTTGTTTTCTGCAAGGCACCCTGAGTACACCTATGCCCCCCATGCATAGGTTTGCCAGGATTTTGGGAAGGTTATGTTACAATTTTATGACTTGTGATTTTAGTTATTAAAAATTAGAGTATTTCTTCTGATAGGCCTATCTTTAGTTTGGAGCCTATCGCATACCCCACTTTTATTTATTGCCATGAAAGTGTATATTTTTGAAATGTTGACACCCCAAGGTATTGTATATGGTGTGCTTTGATGCCTTTGAAGCAACCGTTTTAGCCCAAAAAATTGGAGAAAGTGTATGGTGGTTATTTTTCAATTTTCATTTTTACAGACACATTGTTTTTTGACTATGATTTAGGAGAGACTGTTGTAAGTTATTGCAAAAGAATACTTCAGGTTGTTTTCTGCAAGGCACCCTGAGTACACCTATGCCCCCCATGCATAGGTTTGCCAGGATTTTGGGAAGGTTATGTTACAATTTTATGACTTGTGATTATAGTTATTAACAATGAGAGTATTTCTTCTGATAGGCCTATCTTTAGTTTGGGGCCTATCGCATACCCCACTTTTATTTATTGCCATGAAAGTGTATATTTTTGAAATGTTGACACCCCAAGGTATTGTATATGGTGTGCTTTGATGCCTTTGAAGCAACCGTTTTAGCCAAAAAAATTGGAGAAAGTGTATGGTGGTTATTTTTCAATTTTCATTTTTACAGACACATTGCTTTTTGACTATGATTTAGGAGAGACTGTTGTAAGTCATTACATAAACATACTTCAGGTTGCAAGGCACCCTGAGAACACCTATGTCCCCCATGCATAGGTTTGACAGGGGTTTTGGTTAAAAAAAAAACAGGCCCAATTTTAGAAAAAAATAGAGTAGTGAAATGTAAAAATCTGGCACAGTAAAAGTAAAAAAAACCAAAAAACATCTAACAGTAAACATAACCAAAAATAAATAAATATATATATATAACAGCAAATGTATTTATATTTTTAAAAATTGACCATTGTATGGTACCGCTTGAAGCAGTCCCCAATGCAGAGTGCAGGCTGTCCAGGGCAATCAGGACAGTGATATATGGTGTCCCTTCTCTTCCCCCTCTTGGTACAGACTCTGCATTTTTTTTTAGGTTTCTGCTTTGCGGCAGTAGGGGGGATTTTAAAAATAAAATGGGTAGCCCCAACTCTGCTCTCTCCCATCACCGCCTGGGGAGCAGGTGCATCATGGTGCAAAATCCCCGTAATAATCTGGAGCTGAAACTGTAAAAAAGTTTTTTTAACTCTGGGGTTTGCTTTTTTGAACAACAAAAAAGCGTTGTGGGTTGCAATCTGCATTAGGTAAATTGCAACCTTTTTGTACCAGGCCCTTGTCTTCCACATAATTAGGTAGGGCTGCAGCAGCTGATCAGCCAGATCAACCCCACCCATATGCCGGTTATAAGACTTGAGGCACACTGGCTTCCTTATGATCTCAGCTCTGCCACGTACAGAAACCGCCACCGTCCTCTCTGTGTGGATGGTGGTAAGAAGGTATACATCCTTCTTGTCTCTGTACTTAAGTGCCAACAGCTCCTCTTGGCGCAGAGCTGAGGTCTCCCCCCTTCGTAGCTGGGTGCGTACAAGTTGTCCTGGGAAACCTGCGCGGTTCTTTTTAATTGTACCGCAAGCTACTGTATCAAAGCAATACAGTAGCTTGAACAAAAGGACACTTGTATAAAAATTGTCTAAGAACAAGTGATACCCTTTGTTCATTAGGGGTAATATCAGGTCCCAGACAATCTTGCCAGTGGTTCCCATATGTTCTGGGCAACCTGGAGGGTCAAGGTGGCTATCCTTTCCCTCATACACCCGGAAGGCCTGAGTATACCCAGTCTCGCTGTCACAGAGCTTATACACCTTTACCCCATATCTGGAGTGCTTGGAAGGAATATACTGCTTGATACCCAGCCTTTCCTTATACTTCATCAGGGATTCATCAACGCATATATTCCTTCCAGGTGTATAAGCCTCTGCAAACCTGACAGAAAGTGGGTAATCAGGGGCGGATTTTATACAGCCTGTCAAATTGGGGATGCTCCCTAGGGGGGAACAGGCTGTTGTCGCTGAAGTGCATGAAATGCAGAATCATTTCATACCTCTTCCTCAACATACTCTGGGAGAAAATGGGGGTAGAGCAGATGGGGCTACTACTCCAGTAGGAGCGAATGGAGGGTTTCTTTATGATGCCATGATGCCCATCAGCATAGTCAATGCCCAGAATTTTTTTAATTCTGGCACATTGATGGGGGCCCATTGCTGCTTTGCCAAATATGTTCCAGGCTTTGCAGCACGGAACTGATGGGCATATAAATTAGTTTGGGCGACAATGTTCCCCAATACATCATCGCCCAGAAACACTTCCAGAAACTGCTGGGGGCTAAAACCTGCCACATCTATATTTATGCCAGCATTTGCTGTGAAGGGTGGGATATCTGGCCTCTGGAGATGAGGCGTTACCCACTCTTCAGCAGCAATGGCAGCAACACGCCTCCTTCTGGCAGGGGGGCTAGCAGGGGGGCTGGTAGGCCACAGATACATCACTATCAGTTGAGACTGCATATAGTGATGTATCTGAGCATATGGCAGGGTCAAAATTGGGGTCTGAGTCAGACATAGAGGCATCTGACTCTGACGCAAGGATGGCATACGCCTCCTTAGCACTATATATTTTCTGTGACATTTTTGTATCTGTCACAGAAAAAAAATTACTAAAAAAAACTAAATTAATTAACTAAATTAACTAGCAAAAAAGTACAGCTATGCTACTGCCAGTGATTTATAGCGATCACTGGCAAGCTAGGGGTTAATGGCTCTGAAAATTAAATAAATTAACTAAATGGTTCTGAAAAGAGCCTTTGGATTTTTAAAAAATTACAACAACAAAATTAACCCCTAAAAAAATGCACAGACAGCAAAAAAGTACAGCTATGCTACTGCCAGTGATTTATAGTGATCACTGGCAAGCTAGGGGTTAATGGCTCTGAAAATTAAATTAAATTAACTAAATGGTTCTGAAAAGAGCCTTTGGATTTTTAAAAAATTACAGCAACAAAATTAGCCCCTAAAAAAATGCACAGACAGCAAAAAAGTACAGCTATGCTACTGCAAGTGATTTATAGCGATCACTGGCAAGCTAGTGGTTAATGGCTCTGAAAATTAAATTAAATTAACTAAATGGTTCTGAAAAGAGCCTTTGGATTTTTAAAAAATTACAACAACAAAATTAACCCCTAAAAAAATGCACAGACAGCAAAAAAGTACAGCTATGCTACTGCCAGTGATTTATAGCGATCACTTGCAAGCTAGGGGTTAATGGCTCTGAAAATTAAATTAAATTAGCTAAATGGCTCTGAAAAGAGCCTTTGGGTTTTTAAAAAAAATACAACAACAAAAATTAACCCCTAAAAAAATGCACAGACAGCAAAAAAAAAGTGCAGCTATGCTACTGCCAGTGATTTATAGTGATCACTGGCAAGCTAGGGGTTAATGGCTCTGAAAAGAGCCTTTGGTTCTATATTTTTTTAACAAATAAAAGAAATAAATCTCTCTCTGCTAAAATACAGGTCTCTCTCTCCAACAAAATCGCAAGTGAGGAGAGGGAGGGAGATCCACACTGATCATAGTCAATATTTACAAATATTGACATGATCAGACAAATGGGGTATTTTATTATTATTATTTTGTTTTGGGTGGGAGGCTCAGATTGGGTGACCCTAGCTTGCCCCTATGATGAGGCAGGCTAGGGACACCCCCAGAGGCCCCATGATGCACTGGGCATCGCCATCTTGGATGCCTAGTGAAGGGGGAGGTGGGGGCTATTTTGGGCATTTTTTTTAATTTAATCCGTTTTTTTATTTTATTTTTTATCATTTTATAACTAAGTGCCTCGACCCACCGAGGCACTTAGCACACAAGCAGAGCATCGGAAGCGTGTCCGATCGCTTCCGATGCTCTGAAACACTGCCGGGCTAACCGGAAGTGATCACTCGTGGGGGAGTGATCAATCCGGTCCCGGCACTCGGCAACAGTATTGCAGGATGCCTAGACATCGAGGCATCCCTGCAATACTGTTAGAGCAGCTGGAAGCGATTTCGATCGCTTCCAGTGCTCTGTTTAACCGACGACGTATGCCATACGTCCTCGGTCGTTAAGTGCTTTTTTTTTTTTAGGACATATGGTATACGTCGTCAGTCGTTAAGGGGTTAAAATAGCATGCTCTTTCTAAATCATGAAAGAAAAAATGTGGGTTTCATGTCTCTTTAATGTAGTGCGCTCCCCTGCTAGGTAAAACTGTCGACTGCTATATCCAGTGGAGAAGACTGTTACATTAAAGTGACATAAAACCCAAATTGTTTCTTTCATGATTCAGATAGAACATACAATTTTTAAACAAATTTCCAATTTACTTCTATTACCAAATTTCCTTAGTTTCATTGTTATCCTTTGTTGAAATACAGGAAGGTAAGCTCAAAAGTGTGCATTTGTCTGCAGCAGTATATGACAGCAGTTTTGCAACATTGTTATACATTAGAAGGAGCACTAGATGGCAGCACTATTTCCTGTCATGTAGTGCTTAGGGCATGTGCACACTACCTACCTAGGTATCTCTTCAACAAAGAATAACATGGGAACAAAGCAAATTATCTAATAGAAGTAAATCGGAAACTTTTTTTAAATTGTATTCTCTATTTAAATAATGAAAGAAAAATATTGGCTTTTATGTTCCTTTAAGATACCACTAAGCAAAGGAGAATAGCATAATCAGTAAATTAATAATAAATAGACAATGCAAAGCACTTAGTTTGAATTTAGATTTTTTTTTCTGACAAATTTCAATGTTAGTTTTATTTTCCTTCCCAATGCATCGTGTGACAGCTATCAGCCAAGCAAAAAATGCGTATACATATATCCTGTAAATCTTGCACATGCTCAGTATGAGCTAGTGCCACAGAAAGTGTGTATATAAAAAGATTGTGCATTTTTAGATAATGGACGTGAAAGGCAGACTAAAAAGAGGGAATTTGGGTAATTTTGGGGGACAAAATATAGAACCAGATTATGGGGCCTATTTATTAATGTGCGAGCAGTCATGATCCGATATTGCGGATCATGCCTGCCCCACATTGATAAATGCAGACAGTTTACGCTGTCAGCATTTATTATTGTACCAGCAGGGGGTGTCAATCAACCCGATCGTATTGGATCAAGTTGATTTTAGCCGATGTCTGTCCACCGCCTCAGAGCAGGCGGACAGGTTATGGAGCAGCGGTCTTTAGACCGCTGCTTCATAACTTGGGTTTCTGGGGAGCCTGAAGGCTCGCCAGAAACAAGGGGTGCTTCGAGCATCATACGGAGTTTGATAGATATGCCCCTATGAGTGGTGCACTAACATTTACTCGCAAGCGAAAAGGGTTTTTTTGCGGGTGTCTGCGTACGTTGGGTTTATCACTTGTATTACAAATTGAAAGTAAACCTGATCGCTTGAGCGCAATTAAAGCTAAACGCACGTCAGGATAGCACGTCCTCAAAGCTCTGGTTAACTGTTTCGTAAATCAAAGAAGTGTCACAAAACACATCAAAAATACATTTAAAAGTACAATTACACAACATAATAACACTAGCTAATAAAAATTATAGAACAATATTGCGCAGAGAAGTTATAAAAGCTCAAAGATATGGGGTTTCAGGTGTTAGGGGAAAAAAAGGTTGCAAAGGACTTTAAAATAGAGGTACATATATATATATAAATATATATAAATATATATACGATTCAAACACAAACCCTTTTTTATATATAGGATATTAGGGTTCAGATAAAAAACATTGGGTATGCCAAGAGTCTATGTTTAAAGATTATAACACAAATAGAAAAAAAGATGTGCAAGAGTAAATTAGTTTTTTCCGATTCTAATGAGTATTTTAGGGAGCAGAATGACATTGATAACAGCGCTGCATGAAATGAATGGTGTTAGCAGGAAACAATTTAGCACCACATAGTTTGGCAAAAAGACAGCTCAGCTAGTAATGGCCGCCAGTGACTATATCTGACACTTACAATAACTCACTTAAAAAATACATTACAATTTGTCACTTACAAACTAATAAACTTTAATGTACAAGTCATTTCTGAGAGTAAATTCCACTTAAAAAAAAAAATGGTACAATAGTATTTATGTGCAGAAAAGCTTGTGTTCCTGAATCATTTTATGAGATTTTTATGGAGTTACTTCATCATAAAGAGTATCAAATGTTACTGGCTTTGCAAGCTACTTTATTTTTTTTTCTTCAAAATATTTCCTGTCATTTTCACAAAAGTCCTTGTGAAAAGCATTAAAGAGAAATTAAAGATTAAAAAAAATCTGCAGCAGCATGGTATTTATAAAACTGTTTTGTTTTACTTAATTTCAAGTGTTTAATACATAAAGGAAACTGTTGCAAATAATCAAGAGGGAACTGCAAAATTATCAAGAGACGCCAAAAAGAGCAGCCAAGCCCTCTGCATTCCTCTTATTTAACGCCATCACAGGACTTAGTTAGACACCATTGTGTACAGTTGAAGCAGCACAGCAGTAGTACCTCCACCCTGTAAGGTAAGGGGGTGCAAGAACATATTGGAGATTGAGGGATTGCAGGCATACAAGGGGCTGCAGGAACATATTATGTGGCCTGACAATTAAGGACATATGGGGCTGCAGGGGAAATTCTCTTGACATGCAGTTAAGGATATATGGTCTGCAAGGTACTTGCACCTGTCCTTTTTCTAAGAATTAGAATGTAAGTGCTGTATTGGATATACTCATGAAGGAGTAGAGGGCAAATGCACTTTGCCATAGAGTAATCATTATGCATACATGAGGCTGCAGGGGACATGCACCTGGTATGTTATCTGGCATATGTAGCATACTATTTTATTAAGGAGAGCAAGATCAGAAACACACGCAGAAAGGGACTAACTAATTTGATCTGGTATAGCATGATAGTTCCTATTGAAAATAATAATACTTACCAATTGATATGTTTAAGATGGTTTCTATCACCTAGATTACGAGTTTTGCATTAGAGGCTATGTGGTGCTAACAAGCAGTTTATGCTCACCGCTCATTTGCAGACAACGCTGGTTTTACAGGTTTTTACAAACCCGGCGTTAACCGCAAAAAAGTGAGCGACGGGCAAAATTTTGCTCCACATCTCACCTCAATACCAGCGCTGCTTACGTTAGCGGTGAGCTGGTAAAACGTGCTCGTGCACGATTTCCCCATAGGAATCAATGGGGGAGATCCGGCTGAAAAAAACACACCTGCAAAAAAGCACAGTAAAGCTCCTAACGCAGCCCCATTGATTCCTATGGGGAAATGCATTTTATGTCTACACCTAACACCCTAACATGAACCCCAAGTCTAAATACCCCTGATCTTACACTTATTAACCCCTAATCTTCATCCATCCGGCGCGGAGTGGGTCCATCTTCATGACATCCAACGCGGAGCATCCTCTTTATCCGATGGCCAACGACTGAATGAAGGTTCCTTTAAGTGATGTCATCCAAAATGGCATCCCTTCAATTCCGATTGGCTGATAGAAGAAGAAGGAACGTATTTGTTTTAGCCTTCGAAACGCGTAAAGTGTTCATGTACCAATGGTACATTAGTAAGTTGATACTGAAAAGACTCTTCAAGCTTTAGTTCAAACTCATTGTGCGGTTTCAGCTGAAATTTGACACTTATTGTCTACGTGTTTATATGTTACCTCATATCATTGAGGTCTCACATTGTCCTGGAGCACCACGTACAGTTTGAGGGAGGAGAAGTTTGATTAAACAACTGTATTTATGGAGAGATTGACATAAATTGGAGCAGACAGAATAATAAAAAAACAACAAGGGACGTGACTGCTCACATCTCAGTCTGGGTATTCACCCAATACAGAGCCTCACCACGCATCATTACCTTATATTTTTGAGGGTTCATTTTGTAAGTATTATCACTGAGGGGTCGTCCTGTGGGATAGCAGCGTGTTCCAACTTTGTACTTTCTTACCTTACATATGGACATATTCTTACACCCATTTGGAGTCCTATGAACTTTCGTTTACATTAAGATCGTTGTCCATTTACCTCTTTCATTGTTTCTGTGTTGTGCATATTATATATACTTTATTTTGCTTTTCATCATACATTTTTTTTATATTTGTTGCTACACATTTATCCAGCATATTCAGTTCCATTCTATGTGAATGTTTTCTATACACTTTTCTGTTTTATAATTATTTGGTGTTGCTTTCACAATCATAATTTTATGGTATTGCTCCTGTGACTTTTCCCAGTGCTTAACACCACCCATTCATCTTCGTTACATATATATATTTAAAAGTAACAAACTTGCACTCGCTGGTCTTTTTAGTGAAATAATTTACTGAAAATTATTTCACTAAAAAGACCAGCGAGTGCAAGTTTGTTACTTTTTTATATTGATTTTTACTAGCACCCTGGCTGTTGTTACAAAGTGAGAGTGCACATCTTTGCTACTGATATATATATATATATATATATATACATACTTTTCATTATGAGGTTGCACTCTTAGATAGATTTTGAGCTTCCATCAGATATTAATACTCTCACATATGACTCAACCCAGTATTCATATTTTAAGTTCTTTATTGTAACATAGTCCAACGTTTCGGCCCCATCTGGGTCTTTGTCAAGGTAACAATACAGTGAAAATCACCACCCTTATATACTCCCGAGTACTCACAAGCCACTCCCAACTCCCAGGGTGCACAGCTTCTCAGCTATTTTATGTTAGCATGAACTATTTGCAGACTTTGCTTCTTGATCCTTATGATCACTATTTCTGGCTAGAAGATTCACCATTTAGTGCGTTTCTCAGCACTAAAAGGCCATTTCATCAGGCATGGTGAAATGGCCTTTTAGTGCTGAGAAATGTGTTGATTTGCAGAGGGGATACTAGGATACCCCTGTTCCACTACTTGTTTTTTATATTGTTTTTAATAAACATTTTTTAAGAAATTCAAGTAGAGTGGAAGCACCTTACTTATTTGTGTTCATTGACTATCAATTGGAACACAAACATTAACTCCATCCTGCACCTGTATCCTGATTATTAGGAGAATCCTGATTGAGTGAGCTGATACAGCCTCCTGAAATCTACCAGTCCACTCCTACCAGCTCATAGGTGTGCTTGTCTAGAATCTGGAAGGACGCTCAGTGACGTGTCCTGTCAATCACACTCTGGAAAAAACAGCCGGGAACTTTTGAATCCATTGAACACAGATGGCCTCTTCAGATTGTTACTGACGCCGCTACTTTACCATTGTGGACTACATCATTATCTTGTTTTGAGGCCTGCTTTTATTCATTACTTCAAACAAGTTTACTACATTTCCTGAGACTTCTACTACCTGATCAACAGACTACCGATTCAGTTCTTAAGCTTAAGTAACTTTGAACTTTTATTACTCTCTCTGTCGGATCGTCTGAGGCTGCATCTGTGGTATCGCAAGCCGAGTGTGACGTCACTTCCGGTCTTTTTGGATTCAGCTTTACAATGCAGTGACTTACCGGTAAGAAGTTTAACTAGCCTTTGTATGCGTATATTAATATCATTGATATCAATACACCTTCGCATTAAAACGTCTACCTAGTATGATCTATACTTTGCTAAAAGGGTATTCGTTATAACCATAGGGATATTAAATCACTCAGCCATTGTTTCAGTGTTTGTACAGATTCAGTTAACATTGAAACTTTGTTACTTAACGCACATTTCATTACTGAGCAACAAAATATTATTGTGAATGATACATAATTGCACTTATGTGGTTGAATGATCAGAGTTGCAAGAAGAGTGCTTCATATCAGCAGTTGTGATTTTTTTTATATCTTTTACACAGATACCTGAAGTGTATACAAGGTGTAACAATATAAGGCATCAAATTATTAGGAGAGGTTTAAGTGCTATACAGTGATTAAAAACAATACATAATATATAACAAATAACACATAATATGTAACATAGATATTAGGGTTTTAATCTAACTCTATCCACACTCATTTATGCCTGCCTATGCTTTACAGAAAACATGATAAAGATAAGTAGGTGTTTAGGCCTCTGGGATATACAGTGTCTAGCTCTTAGATTTATTTGCTCTTTCTTTGTATTAGTGCCCTTTTCCTATTTCGACCTCTTTTGGGTTGTGGTATGTGGTCTATGGGACAGCACCTTAGACTGGACACTGAGTGTCCTTTCTCCAGGAAGTGTTTGGCCACTGGCTGATCGGTCTTACCCTTTTCAATGGCCTATCTGATACTAGATCTGTGTGTGGCCATCCTCTGTTTCAGTGTACATTCCATTTTGCCAATGTAGACATCACCACATTGGCATTTAATCATATACATTTACATTTATAAACCCCTGGTTTCCTCTACAAAAAGTGAGTGATTGGTTTTTCATATTTTTCCACTGGGTCTGATTGGACTAACATGTCTCTCAAACGTCTACCCTTTCTATATGAGAAGATGGGCTCTTCTTTTACATATGGAGTCAATCTTTCATCTATTTGCAAGACCCTCCAGTTCTCATTGATGGCCTTCCTTAATTTCCAGGTATCTGTGGTGTAGTCAGTTACAAAAATAGTCTGTTACTGTCTATCTCCTTCCTTTCATAGTATTTTGTTTGGATATCAACGTTTTGAAAATCTCCTTCCCATATCATTCACTGCAGCCTCCCTTTCTTCCACCTTGGAAGTAAGTCTAACAGCTCTGAGCATTTGAGCTTTGGGCATTGATTGCAGTAGGTGTTTTGGGTGAAAGCTTTCAAATTTAACCAGGGTATTTCTATCCGTCGGTTTCCTATAAATCCTGGTCTCTATCTGTCCCCTCTCCTTGTAAATTTCTATGTCTAGGAATTCTATTCTATTGGGGTCCCATTTTGGCACAAAACTGATAGGGCTAGGTAATGTGTTTAATTCATCTATAAACTTTATTAATGTCTCCTCTCTGCCATATCATACAAAAAAACATGTAATCTATGAAGCGCCTGTATCCCCTGCCATGTTCCTTAAAGGTAGGGTTGTCAAGCATATGGTTTTGCTTATAGAAATGCATAAATGTGTTGGCATAACTTGGGGCTACACATGAGCCCATTGCAGTTCACATCCTTGGCAAAAAGATCTAATTTTAAAATTTGAAGTAATTTTTATGCAACAGAAAAAGAATGCAATAGTAGGGAAAAGTATTCTATTGGTGGGCCTCTATATTCAGTGTTGTTTGTGTGCAACTCCCTAACGGCTGTTATTCCCTCTTCATGAGGTATGCATGTATATAGATTAGAGACATCCATGGTAACAAATAGCATATCCACCTCAGTATTTTCTATCTCTCCCAGTGACCCAATAAAGTCTGCTGAGTCCTTTATGTAAGATGGTAACTTTTTTACACAGTCCTGTAGGTGGTCATCCAGAAATCTGGCTATGGGTTGGTTCAGTGAGTCAAATGCAGAGATGATGGGCCTCCCTGGTGGCGCTTCTAGGGACTTGTGAATCTTTGGGAGCACATAAAAGACTGGTGTCATTGGGTATTAAGCCATTATAAAGTCTCTCTCATTCTCACTTATCCATCCATTAGTAACCCCCATTGCTAGGATATGCTCTAGTTCTCATTTGTATTCCCAAGTGGGGTTCCTGGTTAATGGGATATAATTATCCATCATTTAAAAACAGTACAAATGTGAGCTTGGCATCTGCTTATTAAGAGCTTATACAGCCCTCTACAGTTTCTGGGTATGGTAGTGTATGTCCTACAAGGTACACTCTCTGGTATGAAGTCCAGAGTAAATAAGTCTAACTAACCACTGAGAAATATAGGACTCGCCTTTTTGGCCCACACAATATCCCATTTTGTCTACATTCTGTATTCATCATGCACTTAAAGGGACAATCTGCTCCAATTTTTTTATTGTTTAAAAAGATAGATAATACCTTTATTACCCATTCCCCAGTTTTGTACAGCCAACATGTTTATATTAATACACTTTTTACCTCTGTGATAACCTTGTATCTAAGCCTTTTCTGACAGCCCCCTGATCACATGACTTTTTATTTATTATCTATTGACTTGCATTTTATCCAATTAGTGCAGTGTCTGCTACAAACCACAGGCGCTAGCACAATGTTATCTATATGGCTCGCATGAATTAGCAGTCCCCAGTTGTGAAAAGTAAATAGAAAAGCATGTGATAAGAGGTTGTCTTTAGTGGCTTAGAAACAGGCAGAAATTTAGAGGTTTAAAGGTTATAAAGTATATTAATATAACAATGGTGGTTGTGCAAAGCTGGGGAATGGGTAGTAAAGGCATTATCTATCTCTTTAAACAATAACAATTCTGGTGTAGACTGTCCCTTTAAGTACTTAGAGTCACACCAAACGCCTACTACAAAGGGAGGCCATGTGGATTTTTAACTTGGACACGATGTACCCTAAGGGCTTGAATGTACATTTGGACTATCAGTGCTTTTTGTAGTAGCTGGGTTTGCCCATTAACATATGTTTGAATGACTGAGTTGGATTTAAGGTGATTGGTACAGCTTAATGGATATATGTGGTAGCAACAGAGTGGGAGCGTGGAATATTGACCCTTATTGGTACATGCTTTCTGTATGTGCTAGGTATGGTGTGACTCTCAAAGTGATAGGTGACAGGTTTATGAATGTTGTTTCTTGTTACCCTTGGTGTATGTGTGTTTGAGGACTGACAGTCTGAATGTTTAAGTAGCCTAGCGAGGATTTAATATTGCTATTTGGATTAATTTGATTGTTGTTGGTTGTTATATGAAATGACTATGCAGAACTGGATATAGCACTAGAAGAATAAGATGGTGAATCCTTGTTATATATAGTGTAACGTGATATCTGTAAATCTTGCTAGGTTAGCTCAGCGAGTATAGGAAGGCTGTTTTACCCCTTGTTGAATTGTTCAGCAGTGAGAGCTGATGTTGTTTCACTATGGTGGAGGGGGTAAGGTGTTAAATAGTGTGTGTTTGTATGTCAATGTTAAGAGTTCTGAGGACGGGGAGACCCCGAAAACGTTAACCTAATAAAATATTGCATTTTAAAACGGCGAGTGCCTTCTTTCCTGTTAATATATATATATATATAGGTATAGGTATAAATATATATATATATATATATATATATATATATATGTTTAAAAAAATCAGATATATGTAGAAATATTTAATTATGAATAAATAGAAAATATTTCGTTATGTGAAGAACATTGGAATATGAAATATTCATATTTTCATGTCGGGTTAGCGCAATTGCGAAAATGCTATAGCGTTTGCACAAGAGAGTGGGGTTTTTTTCTCCATTGACTTCTATGGGGGAATGCAAAAACGTGATTTTCGAATTTTGACTTTAAGCACAATTTGGGTTACGGCTGGAAGAAAAAACAGTTTACTTTCAACCTGTAATACCAGTGCAACCCAGCTAGCGCAAAAATAAAAATACTAGCAGAGTTTTCGCTATAGCGAAAATGCAAAATACCGCTATATAATCTAGCCCTATATCAATACTTTCTAAAACTGAGAAATGTGCTCCTAATAAAAACATAATTGTAATAGAGACAACACACAATAAGTTAAGACACATCGGCCATCAGATTTTAACCCCTGCCTGAGCTTCTAGTACTGCAATGGAAGTAAGACCCCTGGCATTGCAGTTATTCAGAGATCCTTCTATAAGTTCATGATAACTTGATGTTTCCATAATTGCAAGGGACAACAGGCAGAAATACAAAGGACAACATTCTCTTGTAGTGTGAGGGGGTTAGAAGCTTTCTATAAATACACCTCTGTGTAATTCTGTGCTCCTGACTAAAAAATGAGCTACAAAGAAAGTCTGGTATTGTACATTCAGGTAGAGACAGGGCCCTTTATTCCTTCTTCATCATTATGTTAAAGGATACTATATTGTTCATGTGTTCCCAATGACTTGTTATACCGGCTGCATGGTTTAAATGTATTGCAAATTGCTCCTTTAAATGTATTTTCTGCAACCAAAATAGTTGACTAACTGAAATCACCGCCCATCATGAAAATGTCAATACTGAAATACTTGCCTTTAGGTATAAAGAGATAAATGAGACACGCATATTTGCTCTTCATGCAGGCTCAGTCCATTTAAATAGGTAAGTTCTACAGCTATTTCAAATTAATAAATAACAATTTCTCATATATTTAATACTCTGCAGCTGATATAAGAAGTTGTCTGTTATGTCTTATGATGTCTTTTTTTGTGTTGCTGTATAACACTGCAGAATAAGTACTGTATGAAACAGCAGATAAAGTATAATATTCAGATGTTTCATTTGGATCTTTGTTGCCTTCTTTGTACACATGTTGGCCACAATGCTGACCTCTTGAGACTCAAGTTAATCCCTAACTTACCCAAAGCTGAAGAAATCATTTGACTCCTCCTCATCATCTGGCAATTCACTCATTGTCCCCCTGCATTATATTAAAATCTATTAATAACAGATGCCTGGCGATCCCACTGGTATTGATGTATTAAGCACGTAAACAGTGATTGATTTGACAATGTCAGAAATGATCTGTTCTATATGTGTGCAGTATTTTTAATAGATACTTGTAAACATAGCACTTAAAGGGAATGTACAATTTACAATTGTGACCTAAATGTGAACAAAGAAGGCAACAAAGATTCCACTGAACTTTATCTGTTGTTTTTATTATATACACACACACACATATATATAGTGTGTATACTGTATATATAGTGTGTATACTGTATATATAGTGTGTATACTGTATATATAGTATATATATATATATATATATATATATATACAACAAAAGTGAGTATAACCCAATATCACTTAAATGTCAAATGATACTGGGCTAGATTACGAGTGGGCTAGATTACGAGTGGGCTAGATTACGCTAATTGCGATAGAATTAAGATTTTTGTGTTCGTCAGGTTGCGCTCGTATTACGAGTTGAAAGTAAACTGTTTTTGCTCTAGCGGTAACCCGACTATCTTATAGAAGTCAATTGAGAAAAAAAAGTGGAAAAATATCCTTAACACCTTACTCTTGTGCAAATACGATCACATATTCTCATTTGCTCTAAACCAAAATGAAAATAGGAATATTTCATATTCCAATGTTCTGCACATAACAGAATATGTTCTATTTATTCATATTTATACATATATCGGATATATACAGATATATATAGGAATATCTATTAAGAAATACTTAGAACATATTCTGCTATGTGCAGAACAATGGAATGCATAATAGTTACAGTAAATACATAGTTAAAACCTTTATTAAATAAGAATATTGCATATATATGCTTTTACATGTTTTCATATATTTAATTGCAAAGAGCTCCAATGCACTTATATATGTATATATATATATATATATATATATATATATACATATGTGTGTGTGTGTGTGTCTACCTATGTATTTATGTGTTTATATATGTATATATTTCTGAAAATACATTTATAAACGTATAAATACATATGTACACATATATAGACATATATATATATACATACATATACATCTTTAGACATGTATATGTATGTATCTCAATGTTAAAGCCCTTTGCCTGCCTTTTTTTTATCTAACACCTGAGATTTTTTTTTTTAAAACACACTATATATATATATTATTACACAAGTAGAATATCTGGAAAACCAGACAAGCCCAATATCTCTGAGCACTCCAGACAAGATAAATATTGCTCAGTCACCAAACAAAGGAAATATTACAATACTGCAAGCATATACATAAATAAATATAAGTTTACAGATATAATAAATACAATAAATACAATAGTTCAAGCTAGCACCCCCCTTAAAACCTCTGCAGCAGCCCAAATAAAATGGAGATAATCCTCAATTCACTCCCTTAATCTAAAAAAACATGTATGCTAGAAATGGATTGCGCTCATAGTAATCAGGGAAATGATAAAAATACTTCAAATGTAAAAATCCTTCTCTTTTTCACTATTTTCCTTTTTTCCTCATACCACTTTTCCCTTTTGGGTGTCCACTTATTTGTCTTTACCTCAATCGATATGAGGTAAGTAATGTGTATCCTATAAACTCCTCTCCCTGCCTGGTATTGGATTGGTATCAGGCTGGTTCTTTCCTGGCTCTTGGAACAAAATAGAGAAACTTCCTTTCTGTGAATATACACATCTGAAATCCATTCTCTTGCCACTAAGAGCCACTCATAGGGAAACAAAGGAAACACTGATAGTGTATTACCGTACTTAAGAATAAAATCGAATTCTACAAATTAGTCAAACACATTTAATAACCTCAATATATGTGAGGTATTTAAAACTTATAAAAACTACTCCTTAGAACAAGTTAGTCAGCTTCTATTTTTCCAGTGTTCCTATAAGTAAAACAAATCTGCCCAGGCCTGTCTGTAAAAACGTTAAGGTCAATTCATTAAAGTTTTAACCAAAAGGTGAAGAACTCCATCTGGTGCATTGGGACTTTTTGCAGTCAAGTAGCTGAAAACAGCCCTCTCGTGTTTGTTCTACCTGTCTAACTTTACCTTTAGTGTAGCCTTCTCTGGGGTTTTCTCTGCCCCATTACCACTTTCTGTTGGGGTACCAAAAGGCTCTGTACTCAGCCCTCTTCTCTTCTCAATCTACACTTCATCATTAGGTTCCCTAATAATGTGCCACGGATTCCAATATCATATATATGCCAACGACACTCAAATCTACATCTCTGCTCCAGACCTATCTCCTTCCTTGCTAACCTATGTCACTAACTGTCTTTCTCACATCTCTTCATGGATGTCCTCTCATTATCTTAAGCTAAATCTCTCCAAAACTGAGTTCCTTATTTTCCCCCCTTCTTCTAAAATCTCCACCTCCATCTCTCTATAACTGTCGACAACTCCATCATTACCCCTACCCCGTATGCCCAATATTTTGGGGTCACACTTGACTCAGATCTTTCTTTTAATTCTCACATTCAGGCCTTGGCTAAATCCTGCCCCTTCCACCTTAAAAACGTATCTAAAATTAGACATTTTCTTACACAAGACACAACTAAGATTTTAATCCACTCTCTTCATCCTTTCCGCCTTGACTACTGCAAATCTGCCACTCTGGTCTCCCTAGCTGCTGTCTAGCTCCTTTAAAATTCATAATGAATGCCTCTGCAAGGCTCATCTTCCTTACACGTCACTGTTCATCTGCTGCACCTCTCTGCCAATCCCTTCAATGGCTTCCTCTTGCCTCCAGGATTAAACACAAAATTCTGACATACAAAGTCATCAACTGCACTGCCATCTATATCTTAGACCTTGTCTCCAGATACTCTCCCTCCCGTCCCCTTTGCTCTGTCATTGACCGCCGACTCTCCTCTTCTCTTGTTACCTCCTCACATTCCCATTTACAGGACTTCTCCAGACTGGCTCCCATCTTGTGGAACTCTCTGCCTCCCTCCACAAGACTCTCCCCTAGTTTTGAAAGTTTTAAGCACTCCCTAAAGACTCTTCTGTTCAGGTATGCATACAACCTACACTAGCCTTTCCTAATACCAGCTCCTCTCCTCCATTGCTATCAGCAATAAACCCCCTTAGAATGTAAGCCTAAGAGCTCAACTGCTTGCAGATCACCTTCATAAGAGCTGACTGCAACAATGCGACTCTAGGTAGGGCCCTCTACCCATTTGATCCCTATAATTGCTAACTTTAATTCCGCCTATGTTTATAGCGCTGCGGAAATCTGTTGGCGCTCTACAAATAACCGATAATAATAATAATATGTAAATCATATTTATTCAATATTCATATTTAATAAAGTGTTTAACTATGTATTTCACATATTTCACTTTCCAATGTTCATCAGTATTTTCAAATATATAGAGAAATACACATTTAATATTAATATTTCATGTCAGCTTAGCGCACTTGAGAAAACGCAATCGGGTTTGCAAGATTTGTTGTTTTTTTCCACTTTTCGTGCTCCATTAAAGTCTATGGGAGAATACTTTAATGTGGTTGCAATATTTCAAGTTCAGCTTTTTGAGTGTGATGGGTTAGTGCTCGGGCAAAACCTTTTTCTTCCAACTTGTAATGCGCGCGCTTCCTTATGCGGGAAAAAATATTACTTCTAGCTAAGTTAACGCACAAGCAGAAGCAATAAATAGCGCTCCACAAGTAATCTAGCCCTTTGTGAAGGATGTAGCTCAATGCCGCTTTCCAACATGAAAGATGTGTGCACATCCTAGACTGTTGCATGACAAAAAATAAATATGAAAGCAAAAATAGAAGCACTATTGATTGCACTTGTTGTTAATACACAATAGTGCTAACATTTTTGTGCTCCATTTGTAATCTAGGCCTTTATAAGGGGTTTGATTTTGAAAATAATGTCAATTTAAGCAGCTGTATTAATCTGATGTGCCTTTAATAGAAAAAGCTGGCAAATATCTTATCCATAACGATCAATAGAAAGCTATTTTTATAATGTGATTTGCACATAAACCAGGATTGGCCTCCACCAATTTTATCTGCTATTTAAAATGGAACTATATAAAATGACTTTCAATATAATTTACTGATGCACAATGGTGAAATTAAAGTAAGGAACATTAACGTATTTACATTATTGAATGTGCATTCTCCCTGACAATTAGCCGACTGTTCACTAAGCAGTAATAGCTTTTCGCAATCATTAATGCCCAGTTACATGTACGGCTGTTATTGATCATTTAGCATTATCATCACATTGTAAATAAAACGCATAATATTAATGATAAGTTAAAACTTCACTTTTTGGCACATGATAAACAGTTTCCATATGTTCCTTAACATATTTCTGTATTCAAATATAGCATTTTCCATTACTTCACACAAGTCTTTTTTAATACCTGTTTTACTCTATGATCTAATAATTTTATTATGATATTTCTTATAAATTTTATGATACAGATACATTGAAAAAGTACTGACCTGTGTCAGTAGTGCTAGATTAAAACTGATATATTAACCTGCTTGAACAAATCAGTTTGCTTCATATGCACTGCAGAATTAGTATGAATGTATGTTTTTATGTATGTATGTAAATATATATATACTGTATATATATATATATACAAACACAGTTATGTATGTATGTATGTGTATGTATATATTTTGTCACACAATCTATCAAGTTTGCGCAGTATGATAATTGACCACATCCCACCACAGAGGAGGGGTGGGGACCACGCAAGTATTCTCATTCAACTCAAATCCAGATGAATCTTTATGTTGGACACAGTAACCCCGAAGGGATTAAACATTAAACTGGACTTCGGACCATTCATTTGCTAAAACTAAAATGAATAAGATTAAATTATAATACAGAGATCTCTGCATACAATACCGTAAATGGGATATCTTTCTCCTCAAAATACTGGACTGTAGACACTCCCTCTATTATGTGCAATGTGTATATTATTGTTTTTAACTTTCTCTACTACTTTGGATTCTATGCCTTTTACCTCTGAACAAGAACCCTCTAATATGAGTTTCCATTCATCTTACTATGACCGTGTGTGATCTACAGATTGACCTCTATTTCCATTTGATGGCGCCTATGACATTGTGTTCAAAACTGTGTTAATCGGTTAGCAGAGTGTGTAGTATTACGGTTGACAGATATACCCGCTATATGTGGGACACGGATATGGAGCATGGTCTCCTAGTTGCAGCAAAGATTCCAAGGACCGTGTGATTTATATCCGGCTTTACTTACTCCCTTTGGTCTAAAATGATCAAATACACATCGTGACACAAACCAGATGGACGGGGCCTAGCACCTGTGTTGTTGGATATGCAAATTAGCCATGTGGAGCCTCTATTACATGATTTGCATGAATGTGTATGACTCACACCAATCAGAAAGTGATTTACCATTGGCTGGTTGCAGGAGGTGCTGGGTTGCAACACACACACGTATCACACTCAGCTGGAAACTGTTACTGTTGATTGCCTACATAGGAGGTGTTTAAATACACTGAGGTTTTGTGACTTTTATGCCTTCCTTTGGGGCATCACACTGAGGATGCACCTGCACTGAGACTTTTCTTTTCTTTTTGGGAACATTTGATAAAGGTGCTAGTACGGCACCAAAACGTCATGCTAATTTCCCCATTTTAACAGGGAATATTAAAAGTTATTTTTTATTTAAAAGCCCAGTGACTGCAGTCTTTTCATGGATTCCTGCATAATGTTTTAGACATATGCACCCTGTCTGATGCTACGCTATGGATTAGGAGTGCAATACCTTTTTGGGACTATATATATATATATATATATATATACATACATATATATATCACAATCTTGGTCACCAAGCACTCAAGTTCAATCCTTCTGCCCAGGTGCGGTACATATGTGTCCATATAATAGCAAAAATAATTGAGACCACACTCGTAGGACTTGACATAAACACCTCAGTGTTATTAATTAAGCTGTAATGTTTCAGGGTCTCCCCCTTTGTCAAACATGAAAAACAATATCACACATACCCCAATATAAACCCTCTATATATAAACTAAGAGGTGCTGTCATATTCCACTAAGCACATTGGTTAAGGAGTCCACGTGTGGTTTCCCCCATCACCTTTAGGGAGACTTCCAGAGGGTCATATTTCAAATACAGAAATAGAAGTGCTCTCTCAGGAACAAACACCAGCTCAATAACTTGATAGCTTGTTTTATGGCGATTTATCAACTGGGAGCAGCCTCATTTTGGCCAAATAATGCTTTTCACAAAGAGCATTCCTTTTTTTATATATATATATATATATATATATATATATATATATATATATATATATTTTATTTTATTTTTTTATTATTGTTATCATTATTGTGAGATTAATTCCTATAGATATGATAATTGTCATACATAATAAAAAAGAAATGCAAATTAGTGATACACAGATCACTTTACGCACAAGGCAAAAGAAACAAAGACAAACGGCTAGATTTAGAGTTGGGCGGTAGCCGTCAAAACCAGCGTTAGAGGCTCCTAACGCTGGTTTTTACCGCCCTCTGGTATTTGGAGTCAGTCAGGAAAGGGTCTAACGCTCACTTTACAGCCGCGACTTTTCCATACCGCAGATCCCCCTACGCCATTTGCGTATCCTATCTTTTCAATGGGATCTTTCTAACGCCGGTATTTAGAGTCTTGGCTGAAGTGAGCGTTAGAAATCTAACGACAAAACTCCAGCCGCAGAAAAAAAACAGGAGTTAAGAGCTTTCTGGGCTAACGCCGGTTTATAAAGCTCTTAACTACTGTGCTCTAAAGTACACTAACATCCATAAACTACCTATGTACCCCTAAACCAAGGTCCCCCCACATCGCCGCCACTCTATTAAATTTTTTAACCCCTAATCTGCCGCTCCGTACACCGCCGCCAGCTAAATTATCCCTATGTACCCCTAATCTGCTGCCCCTAATACCGCCAACACCTATATTATATTTATTAACCCCTAATCTGCCCCCCCAACGTCGCCGCCACCTACCTACCCTTATTAACCCCTAATCTGCCGAGCGGACCGCACCGCTACTATAATAAAGTTATTAACCCCTAATCCGCCTCACTCCCGCCTCAATAACCCTATAATAAATAGTATTAACCCCTAATCTGCCCTCCCTAACATCGCCGACACCTAACTTCAAGCATTAACCCCTAATCTGCCGACCGGAGCTCACCACTACTATAATAAATTTTTTAACCCCTAAAGCTAATTCTAACCCTAACACCCCCTAAGTTAAATATAATTTTTATCTAACGAAATAAATTAACTCTTATTAAATAAATTATTCATATTTAAAGCTAAATACTTACCTGTAAAATAAATCCTAATATAGCTACAATATAAATTAAAATTATATTGTAGCTATTTTAGGATTAATATTTATTTTACAGGCAACTTTGTAATTATTTTAACCAGGTACAATAGCTAAAATAGTTAAAATAATTACAAAATTACCTGTAAAATAAATCCTAACCTAAGTTACAATTAAACCTAACAGTACACTATCAATAAATTAATTAAATAAAATACCTACAATTATCTACAATTAAACCTAACACTACACTATCAATAAATTAATTAAATACAATACCTACAAATAACTACAATTAAATAAACTAACTAAAGTACAAAAAATAAAAAAGAACTAAGTTACAAAAAATAAAAAAATATTTACAAACATTAGAAAAATATTACAACAATTTTAAACTAATTACACCTACTCTAAGCCCCCTAATAAAATAACAAAGACCCCCAAAATAAAAAAATGCCCTACCCTATTCTAAATTAAAAAAGTTCAAAGCTCTTTTACCTTACCAGCCCTGAAAAGGGCCATTTGCGGGGCATGCCCCAAAGAATTCAGCTCTTTTGCCTGTAAAAAAAAACATACAATACCCCCCCAACATTACAACTCACCACCCACATACCCCTAATCTAACTCAAACCCCCCTTAAATAAACCTAACACTAAGCCCATGAAGATCTTCCTACCTTATCTTCACCATGCCAGGTTCACCGATCGCTCCAGGCTCTGAAATCTTCATCCAAGCCCAAGCGCGGGCTGGCGATCCATAATCCGGCTGAAATCTTCTATCAAGCGGCGGCTGAAGAGGTCCAGAAGAGGCTCCAAAATCTTCATCCTATCCGGGAAGAAGAGGAGATCCGGACCGTCAACCATCTTGATCCAAGCGGCATCTTCTATCTTCATCCGATGAGGAACGGCTCCATCTTGAAGACCTCCAGCGCGGATCAATCTTCTTCTTCCGACGTCCAACTGAAGAATGGAGGTTCCTTTAAGGGACGTCATCCAAGATGGCGTCCCTCGAATTCCGATTGGCTGATAGGATTCTATCAGCCAATCGGAATTAAGGTAGGAAAATTCTGATTGGCTGATGGAATCAGCCAATCAGAATCAAGTTCAATCCGATTGGCTGATCCAATCAGCCAATCAGATTGAGCTTGCATTCTATTGGCTGATCGGAACAGCCAATAGAATGCGAGCTCAATCTGATTGGCTGATCGGATCAGCCAATCGGATTGAACTTGATTCTGATTGGCTGATTCCATCAGCCAATCAGAATTTTCCTACCTTAATTCCGATTGGCTGATAGGATTCTATCAGCCAATCGGAATTCGACGGACGCCATCTTGGATGACATCATTTAAAGGAACCGTCATTCGGCGAGTAGGCGTCGGTAGAAGAGGTTGGATCCGCGTCGGCTGGAAGATGATGGCTCCAGAAGAAAGAAGATTGAAGATGCCATTGATAGAAGACTTCAGCCGGATCATGGACCTCTTCAGCTCCCGCTTGGATGAAGACTTCAGCCGGAATCATGGACATCTTCAGCCCGATCGGTGTGATACCCGGCGAGGTGAAGATAAGGTAGGAAGATCTTCAGGGGCTTAGTGTTAGGTTTATTTAAGGGGGGTTTGGGTTAGATTAGGGGTATGTGGGTGGTGGGTTGTAATGTTGGGGGGGGTATTGTATGTGTTTTGTTTACAGGCAAAAGAGCTGAATTCTTTGGGGCATGCCCCGCAAAGGGCCCTTTTCAGGGCTGGAAAGGTAAAAGAGCTTTGAACTTTTTTAATTTAGAATTTTGGGGGTCTTTGTTATTTTATTAGGGGGCTTAGAGTAGGTGTAATTAGTTTAAAATTGTTGTAATATTTTTCTAATGTTTGTAAATATTTTTTTATTTTTAGTAACTTAGCTTTTTTTATTTTTTGTACTTTAGTTAGTTTATTTCATTGTATTTATTTGTAGTTATTTTATTTTATTTATTTATTGATAGTGTAGTGTTAGGTTTAATTGTATTTATTTGTAGGTATTTTATTTAATTTATTTATTGATAGTGTAGTGTTAGGTTTAATTGTAGATAATTGTAGGTATTGTATTTAATTTATTTATTGATAGTGTAGTGTTAGGTTTAATTGTAACTTAGGTTTGGATTTATTTTACAGGTAATTTTGTAATTATTTTAACTAGGTAGCTATTAAATAGTTATTAACTATTTAATAGCTATTGTACATGGTTAAAATAAATACAAAGTTGCCTGTAAAATAAATATTAATCCTAAAATAGCTACAATATAATTATAATTTATATTGTAGCTATATTAGGGTTTATTTTACATGTAAGTATTTAGCTTTAAATAGGAATAATTTATTTAATAAGAGTTAATTTATTTAGTTAGATTTAAATTATATTTAACTTAGGGGGGTGTTAGTGTTAGGGTTAGACTTAGCTTTAGGGGTTAATACATTTATTATAGTAGCGGTGAGCTCCGATCGGCAGATTAGGGGTTAATTATTGTAGGTAGGTGGAGGCGACGTTGTGGAGGGCAGATTAGGGGTTAATAAATATAATATAGGGGTCGGCGGTGTTAGGGACAGCAGATTAGGGGTACATAACTATAATGTATGTTGTGGCGGTGTATGGAGCGGCAGATTAGGGGTTAATAATAATATGCAGGTGTCAGCGATAGCGGGGGTGGCAGATTAGGGGTTAATAAATATAACATAGTGGTCGGCGATGTTAGGGGTACATAGGGATAACGTAGCTGGCGGCGGTGTACGGAGCGGCAGATTAGGGGTTAATAATAATATGCAGGGGTCAGCGATAGCGGGGGCGGCAGATTAGGGGTTAATAAGTGTAAGGTTAGGGGTGTTTAGACTCAGGGTTCATGTTAGAGTGTTAGGTGCAGACGTAGGAAGTGTTTCCCCATAGAAAACAATGGGGCTGCGTTAGGAGCTGAACGCTGCTTTTTTGCAGGTGTTAGGTTTTTTTTCAGCTAAAACTGCCCCATTGTTTTCTATGGGGGAATCGTGCACGAGCACGTTTTTGAAGTTGGCCGTGTCCGTAAGCACCGCTGGTATCGAGAGTTGCAGTGGCGTTAAATATGCTCTACTCTCCCTTTTTGGAGCCTAACGCAGCCCTTCTGTGAACTCTAAATACCAGCGGTATTTAAAAGGTGCGGGGGAAAAAAAGTACGCGTAGCTAACGCACCCCTTTGGCCGCAGAACTCTAAATCTAGCCGTAAGTAAAGTAAGATAAGATTATCTGTATTATATATGTCAGAAATAAAAATATTCTTACATCTCACCTTTTCAATATTCTTTCAACATTTAAAAACAGTACACCATAAACCCTGCTGCTTAAATTCAGCAGCTAGACAAGAGGAAGAAAAGAAAAGGAGAAACAATAAATATATATATATATATAAATATATATATATATATATATATATATATATATATATATATATCTTTCTCTCTACCCCATGTCCCCTACTCCTCCAAGAATGTCCATTGTCCTTGGAGTCTACATTCTATCAGTAAGGCATTATTTTGAAAAAGGTATAAAAGCTGCTTTTGGAAGCCTCTTTCTTGAATTAGAATGAATTGTTTCCATTTCCGTATAAAGGTTCTTATGCGGTCTTCTATAAGAAATAAAGTGTCTATCTTTTCTATTATGAGCTGATTACGATGCTCTGATTTTACAGTCTCCAGCATAGGAGCCCTTCGTGATTTTCATAACTTTAATATAATTTTCCTGCTCACTAGAATAGTTAGATTTAAGAAAGTATTATTTTCTTTATATTTAAAGCCATCCAAAAGGAAGATAATATCTTGGTTGGATTTCAAAATGTATTCTTGTCTGAAATAAGCTACTTAACCAGTTGGAAAGTTTATACCAGAGCCTCTTAATTTTATAACAATTCCAAAAACAATGTAATATATTTGCTTCCCTGGTTCCCCATTTTTTCAGGGAACTTCTCTTGTTTTAGCTATTCTAGTCCTTCTTTCTGGGCCAGAAGAACATTCCTGATGTATATCAGTCGAATCCTACCTAACAAGGTCAGTCCAGCCTCAAATACCAGGCAATCCCTCTCTGAACAAGGAACACATATAGTCACAAGGACAGAGATTTAATAATTTGGATACTGTGAATGCCTTCAAATCGGAAATATATAAATAGTATAAAGTACTATTGAAAGAAGTGAGAGTGAGAGAAAAAAAATAAAAAGGAAACGGAATGAAGGGAGAGTTGGAGGTATATAACAGGGAGAGTATGAGAGAGGGCGAGGATATCCTCCCAAACACTGGGTGGGGGTTAAACACATGTACGCCGCTCCGTCTTCTTGTGACTGTTGCCACAGATGCTGAAGGCTATCTCCTGTTGCCATGGCTGTTGCCATGGACACTGTGGTTCCTTATGGCGCACAGTGATGATGTCATCGCCGCACGCCAGGTCTTTCTGATGCCAGTCCGGATCGCAGGTGTGTGTCCTCCTTGGCGCGAATCTGCACCTATGTAAGTACCTCAGTTACTTATGTTCCTTGCCCATGTATAGGTTGTCTTGTGTTCCCTGGGTGCTACTTTTTGTTCTACTGATTTAACCCCTGAACTGCTGGATTGACTTACTGTTATTGAACTCTGCTTGTCTCTGACCACTCTACTGATTAACCCCATAACTGATTGATTGCCTTACTGTTGCTGAACTTTGCTTATTTGTGACCAAACTACTGTTTAACCCCTGGACTGCTGTATTGCCTTACTTTTGCTGAACTCTGATTGTCTCTGGCCACTCTACTGATTAACCCCTGAATTGCTGGATTGCCTTATTGTTGCAAACTCTGCTTTGTCTCTGACCACTCTACTGATTAACCCCTGAACTGCTGATACTCTGGATTGCTTTGCTGTTGCTGAACTTTGCTTGTCTCTGACCACTCTCCTTTTTTAACCCCTGAACTGCTGATTCCTTGGATTGCCTGCCTGTTGCCGGACTTTGCTTTATTTACCACTCTCTGCATTACCCTTTGGTACCCTAAAGGATTGGACTGTCTTTCCTGGTGCCTTCCTCGCCCTGTCTGGGACCACTTCCCTGTTTTCTCATCTCTACTGTGAGTATTGGATTGCATCCTCTATTATTTCTTTTGCTCTGGGATATTTCCTTATCTTGCCACTTTACGCCGGGAAAAGAAGACTACTGGCCAGGATTGATCTGATAGGGAAATATCCCATGAGCATTACATAGAGTGGTTTTTCTTTTCCAAAAAAATGAGCAATCAATGATCTGGCACAATGTAACCCGAATTGTTCAGAGTTTCCGAGGTAGTTAGGAAAGGTCATTTAGTAAAGCAATAGGGGGTTAATTCAAAGTTCCCTGTGAGGACGGACCAGAAGTGAACCTCTATTGCATGCCATAAATGTTGTATCCAATTGCAATTCCACCACATAGGGATCAGACTACCGCACTCCCCACATCCCCTCCAACACTTGCGGGAGTTGCCCAGTTAAGTGATGCTTAATCTCAGTTAGGTACCTATAAAGCAGGAGTTTAATATTTGACTTAAATATATGTGGTGACGAGAAAGACCTAACGGTCAGTTTAAAGATTTTTTTCTCATTCCTACCATTCAATCTGTGAGCCTATGTCATTATGCCATTTAGCTGTATACAATAGTAATGGTGTTGTTTAGCGTATTTAAAGGGACAGTCTACACCAGAATTTTTATTGTTTTAAAAGATAGATAATCCCTTTATTACCCATTTCCCAATTTTGCATAACCAACACAGTTATATTAATATACTTTTAACCTCTGTGATTATCTTGTATCTAGGCCTCTGCAAACTGTCCCTTTTTTCAGTTCTTTTGACAGACTTGCAGTCTAGCCAATCAGTGCCTGCTCCCAGATATATTCACATGCACGAGCATAGTGTTATCTATATGAAATATGTGAACTAACACCCTCTAGTGGTGAAAAACTGTTAAAATGCAATCTGAAAGAGGTGGGTTTCAAGGTCTAAGAAAGTAGCATATGAACCTCCTAGGTTAAGCTTTCAACTAAGAATACCAAGAGAACAAAGCAAAATTGGTGATAAAAGTAAATTGGAAAATTGTTTAAAATTACATGCTCTATCTGAATCATGAAAGTTTATTTTGGCCTAGACTGTCCCTTTAAGTCAACCTGTAAATTTACTATCTGCTAGATCACTACACATACATACATAGTCCAACACAATATAAGGAAAAAAATGCTGCTCAAATCTAAAAGAAGATAAGGTTGGATGAAAACATGGCCTATGCACTCTTCCCTCAAAACAAGAGTTTATACCACAACGTTAAGCAGTGCCCAACAAAATACCAGTGGAATCAAATATATATACATAAACATATTAAGGTAGATAGATCCCCACTAACTTAGGGCTTATTACGAGTGGCACGCTAACTGTTGCACGCAAGTGATAAGGGGTATATCACGGCTCTTTGTTTAGGTTTGTATTAGTAGTTTGTAGTTGAAAGTAAACATGTTCGCTTGAGCACAATTGAATTTAATGCACGTTAGGATAGCATGACTTTAATGTGCTAGTTCAACAAATAAAAAATACATTTAACAGTTACATAATAACACTGTCTAATAAAAATGATTGGAAAATAAAAAAAATGCATAAAAACGTTATAAGGGCTCAAACATATGAGGTCTCAGGTGTTAGAAAAACAAAAAGAGCTGCAAAGGGCTTCCACATAGAGATACATACATATTCATGTCTTAATATCTATATGTATGTAGACATATATGTTTATATGTGTTTACAGATGTATTTATATGTGTATATATATATATATATATATATATATATATATATATATTTACAGACATGTATACACATATAAACACATAAATACATATGTATACATATATAGAGCATAAGTGCATTGGAGCTGCTTGCAGTCAAGTACATGGTAAATCATATTTATGCAATATTTGTATTTATTATAAATATTTCACATTCAAATGTTCTTTACATAGGGGAAATATTCTAAGTATTTTTAAATAGATATTCCTATATAACTTTATATATCTATATTTATATATAAATAAATATATATATATATATATATACACACTCATCGGACACTTTATTAGTTACACCTTGATAGTACCGGGTTGGATCCCCTTTTGCCTTCAGAACTACCTTAATTCTTCATAGCATAGATTCACCAAGGTGTTGGAAATATTCCTCAGAGATTTTGGTCCATATTGATACGATAGCATCACGCAGTTGCTGCAGATTTGTCGGCTGCACATTCATGATGCGAATCTCCCGTTCCACCATATCCCAAAGGTGCTCTATTGGATTAAAATGTATACATCTGAATTGTTGATATACCTAACCGTAGTAAAAGCTACTCTATTGGATTGAGATCTGGTGACTGTGGAGGCCATTGGAGTTCTGTGAACTTATTATAGAAACAGCAACAAGGGAGAGCGCTAAAAGAAAGCTGGTTGAAATCTAAACTAAAGGGAATGGGCTATATAGCTGAGACAATATATATATGGATATATTTATCAGGATAAATATAGATTGCGATAAAATAGGGGAAAAAACTATTATGCGATGCAGAGTGACAAATAATATCAAAATCACAACTTATATTAATTACAATGTATTACTGTATATAGAAGACAAATATAAAGTATAGGTGGTTCAAATTATTTTACTAAATATATGCATAATAAGAAATAACAATAATGCAATGGAGATGCAACAATGGAAGATACAACAATAAATAGTTCACTGCAGTGGATATATAGGATCAAACCTTGAAAGGTACTGGGTCATGCCTAACAAGCGGCGATGAAGGCATTTGAAGAGCTGAGCCGACCAAAGGGTCTGTGTGCAAGTGAAGAACTGGCTGTGCGGTGATAGGATACAAGTTCGTTTCCGGGTCACGTGTAGTGAAAGATGGTAATAGGATTAGGGCGACAAGCCCTTATAGATCCAGGAGATCCATAGAAAGATAGTAATTGCAGAACTGAGGTATAGGTGGTCCGTATATAAAATGAGTCACCTGATTAACAGGGAAGTAGGTACATCCAAAAAACAGTTAGTAACAGGTCCGGAATTCTTGTGAAGTATTATTCTCTCTGTGATTGCTATACAAGATAGCCAGCAGATAAATCTACGCGTTTCAGCCAATAGCGTTTATCAAGATGCTCACTGTCTGTATAAAACAGCCCTATATAGGGCACATATGTCTTCTGATTGATCAGTTTGAATACTTCTCCAACCAATAGAGAACATTACAGAAATGATCCTTATTAAATTGCTACATTGGGTCTATCAATTGGGATACTTTCTGTTATGATTAATACGATTTAAATACAGTATAAATAATACATTCACAGAACATTGTGATAAAATAGATTTGTAATAATATATAGTTAAAAAGATCAGTTAGATCAACTAAAAGCAAGTGAAAAAGTACTTAGAATATGTTCTTTGATTTGTGATTTTGTCTTATTTTGATTATAATAAGTTAACCCCTTAAGGACCAAGGACGTACGCCACACGTCCTAAAAAAAAATACAGTTAATGACCGAGGACGTGTGGCATACGTCCTTGGTCTGGAAAGCAGCTGGAAGTGATCCTACTCGCTTCCAGCTGCTTTTCGGTTATTGCAGTGATGCCTCGATATCGAGGCATCCTGCAATAACCCCCCTTGGCCATCCGATGCAGAGAGAGCCACTCTGTGGCCCTCTCTGCACTGGACATCGGTGGCCGTATCGTTGGTGGGTTGGAGCAAGTCTGGGAGGCGGGTGGGCGGCCATCGGTGTGCCGGATGAAGTGGAGGGGGGCGGGATCGGGGGCGGGATAGGCGGGAGCGCGCGCGGGAGCGCACGCATGCACGGGGGGCGGCGGGCGTGCGCGTGCACGAGACGGGATCGGGAGGGAACCACTACACTGCAGAAAAATAAATGGTAATAAAAGAAAAAAAAAACACATTTAAATAAATAAATAAACAATCTAAGGTATCTGGAAGGGGTGGGGGGTTGGTCTGGGGGGGGGAAGCTACACTACAGAAAAGGGCAAGTAAATTAAAAAAACAAACACTTTTTTTACTAAACTGGGTACTGGCAGACAGCTGCCAGTACCCAAGATGGCGCCCATTAAGGCAGAGGGGGAGGGTTAGAGATCTGTTTGGTGGGGGATCAGTGAGGTTGGGGGCTAAGGGGGGATCCTACACAGTAGCATATGTAAATATGCTAAGAAAAAAACAAAAAAAAACCCAAATATAGCTTTTATTTTAGTACTGGCAGAGTGTCTGCCAGTACTTAAGATGGCGGGGACAATTGTGGGGTGGGGGAGGGAAGAGAGCTGTTTGGGAGGGATCAGGGGGTCTGATGTTTCAGGTGGGAGGCTGAGCTCTACACTAAAGCTAAAATTAACCCTACAAGCTACATAATTAACCCCATCACTGCTAGCCATAATACACGTGTGATGCGCAGCGGCATTTGGCGGCCTTCTAATTACCAAAAAGCAATGCCAAAGCCATATATGTCTGCTATTTCTGAACAAAGGGGATCCCAGAGAGGCATTTACAACCATTTGTGCCATAATTGCACAAGCTGTTTGTAAATGATTTCAGTGAAAAACCTAAAATTGTGAAAAATGTAACGTTTTTTTAATTTGATCGCATTTGGCGGTGAAATGGTGGCATGAAATATACCAAAATTGGCCTAGATCAATACTTGGGGTTGTGTACTACACTACACTAAAGCTAAAATTACCTCTAAAAGTTCCCTACATGCTCCCTAATTAACCCCTTCACTACTGGACATAATACACGTGTCGTGCGCAGTGGCATTTAGCAGCCTTCTAATTGCTAAAAAGCAATGCCAAAGCCATATATGTCTGCTATTTCTGAACAAAGGGGATCCCAGAGAAGAATTTACAAACATTTAAGCCATAATTGCACAAGCTGTTTGTAAATAATTTCAGTGAGAAACCAAAAGTTTGTGAAAAAATTACTGAAAAAGTGAACGATTTTTTGTATTTAATCGCATTTGGCGGAGAAATGATGGCATGAAATATACCAAAATGGGCCTAGATCAATACTTTGGGATGTCTACTAAAAAAAAATATGTACATGTCAATGGATATTCAGAGATTCCTGAAAGATATTAGTGTTCTAATGTAACTAGCGCTAATTTTGAAAAATAATCGTTTGGAAATAGCAAAGTGCTACTTGTACTTATTCCCCTATAACTTGCAAAAAAAGCAAAGAAGATGTAAACATTTGGTATTTCTAAACTCAGGACAAAATTTAGAAACTATTTAGCATGGTTGTTTTTTGGTGGTTGTACATGTGTAACAGATTTTGGGGGTCAAAGTTAGAAAAAGTGTGTTTTTTTTCCATTTTTTCCTCATATTTTATAATTTTTTTATAGTAAATTATAAGATATGATGAAAATAATGGTATCTTTAGAAAGTCCATTTAATGGCGAGAAAAACGGTATATAATATATGTGGGTACAGTAAATGAGTAAGAGGAAAATTACAGCTAAACACAAACAGAAATGTAAAAATAGCCTTGGTCCCAAACGGACAGAAAATGGAAATGTGCTGTGGTCATTAAGGGGTTAAATACTAAATAGCTACTACAATTTAGGTGGTATGAATATACTTTATATTAAAATTACAATTTCCCTAACTTAATTTAAATTAAAACTTACCGGTCAAATTAAAAGAACTAAGTTTAAACTAACAATTAAACTAATATAATTATTAAACTAAAATTAAACTAACTACCAATTAAATAAAACTAAACTACACATTAAAGAAATCCTAACACTACTCTAAAAATTACAAACTATCGGCTAGATTTAGAGTTCTGCGGCCAAAGGGGTGCGTTAGCTACGCGCGTATTTTTCCCCCCGCACCTTTTAAATACCGCTGGTATTTAGAGTTCACAGAAGGACTGCGTTAGGCTCCAAAAAGGGAGCGTAGAGCATAATTTACCGCCACTGCAACTGTAAATACCAGCGGTGCTTATGGACGCGGCCAGCTTCAAAAACGTGCTCGTGCACGATTCCCCCATAGGAAACAATTGGGCAGTTTGAGCTGAAAAAAAACCTAACACCTGCAAAAAAGCAGCGTTCAGCCCCTATGGGGAAACACTTCCTAAGTCTGCACCTAACACTCTAACATGTACCCCGAGTCTAAACACCCCTAACCTTACACTTATTAACCCCTAATCTGCCGCCCCCGCTATCACTGACCCCTGCATATTTTTTTTAACACCTAATCTGCCGCTCCGTACACCGCCGCAACCTACGTTATCCCTATGTACCCCTAATCTGCTGCCCCTAACACCGCCAACCCCTATATTATATTTATTAACCCCTAATCTGCCGCTCCCAATGTCGCTGCCACCTACCTACAATTATTAACCCCTAATCTGCCGACCGGACCTCGCCGCTACTCTAATAAATGTATTAACCCCTAAAGCTAAGTCTAACCCTAACCCTAACACCCCACTAAGTTAAATATAATTTAAATCTAACGAAATAAAATAAATCTTATTAAATAAATTATTCATATTTAAATCTAAATACTTACCTGTAAAATAAACCCTAATATAGCTACAATATAAATAATAATTATATTGTAGCTATTTTAGGATTAATATTTATTTTACAGGCAACTTTGTATTTATTTTAACCAGGTACAATAGCTATTAAATAGTTAATAACTATTTAATAGTTACCTAGTTAAAATAATTAAAAAATTACCTGTAAAATAAATCCTAACCTAAGTTACAATTAAACCTAACACTACACTATCAATAAATAAATTAAATAAACTACCTACAATTATATCAACTAAACTAAATTACAAAAAAAACCTCTAAATTACAAAAAAAACAAACACTAAATTACAAAAATTAAAAAAGATTACAAGAATTTTAAACTAATTACACCTACTCTAAGCCCTCTAAAAAAATAACAAAGCCCCCCAAAATAAAAAAATGCCCTTCCCTATTCTAAAATAAAAATTGTAAAGCTCTTTTACCTTACCAGCCCTTAAAAGGGCCTTTTGCGGGGCATGCCCCAAAGAATTCTGCTCTTTTGCCTGTAAAAAAAACCATACAATACCCCCCCCAACATTACAACCCACCACCCACATACCCTAATCTAACCCAAACACCCCTTAAATAAACCTAACACTAAGCCCCTGAAGATCTCCCTACCTTGTCTTCACCATGCCGGGTATCACCGATCCGTCCAGAAGAGGGTCCGAAGTCTTCATCATATCCGGCAAGAAGAGCTCCTCCAGAGGGTCCAAAGTCTTCCTCCTATCCGGGCAGAAGAGGACATCTGGACCGGCAGACTTCTAAATCCAAGCGGCATCTTCTATCTTCTTCCATCCGGCGCGGAGCGGGTCCATCTTCAAGCAGCCAGCGCGGAGCCATCCTTCTTCACCGACGGACTAATGACGAATGAAGGTTCCTTTAAGGGACGTCATCCAAGATGGTGTCCCTCGAATTCTGATTGGCTGATAGGATTCTATCAGCCAATCGGAATTAAGGTAGGAAAAATCTGATTGGCTGATTGAATCAGCCAATCAGATTCAAGTTCAATCGGATTGGCTGATCCAATCAGCCAATCAGATTGAGCTCGCATTCTATTGGCTGATCGGAACAGCCAATAGAATGCAAGCTCAATCTGATTGGCTGATTGGCATAGAAGATGCCGCTTGGATGAAGATGTCTGCCGATCCGGATGTCCTCTTCTGCCCAGATAGGAGGAAGACTTTGGACCCTCTGGAGGAGCTCTTCTTGCCGGATACGATTAAGACTTCGGACCCTCTTCTGGACGGATCAGTGATACCCGGGGTGGTGAAGACAAGGTAGGGAGATCTTCAGGGGCTTAGTGTTAGGTTTATTTAAGGGGGGGTTGGGTTAGATTAGGGGTATGTGGGTGGTGGGTTGTAATGTTGGGGGGGGGGGTATTGTATGTTTTTTTTTACAGGCAAAAGAGCAGAATTCTTTGGGGCATGCCCCGCAAAAGGCCCTTTTAAGGGCTAGTAAGGTAAAAGAGCTTTACCATTTTTATTTTAGAATAGGGAAGGGCATTTTTTTATTTTGGGGGGTTTTGTTATTTTTTTAGAGGGCTTAGAGTAGGTGTAATTAGTTTAAAATTCTTGTAATCTTTTTTTATTGTTTGTAATTCAGTGTTTGTTTTTTTTTAATTTAGAGTTTGTTTTTTTGTAATTTAGTTTAGTTGATGTAATTGTAGGTAATTGTAGGTAGTTTATTTAATTTATTTATTGATAGTGTAGTGTTAGGTTTAATTGTAACTTAGGTTAGGATTTATTTTACAGGTAATTTTGTAATTATTTTAACTAGGTAACTATTAAATAGTTATTAACTATTTAATAGCTATTGTACCTGGTTAAAATAAATACAAAGTTGCCTGTAAAATAAATATTAATCCTAAAATAGCTACAATATAATTATTTTTTATATTGTAGCTATATTAGGGTTTATTTTACAGGTAAGTATTTAGCTTTAAATAGGATTAATTTATTTAATAAGATTTATTTTATTTCGTTAGATTTAAATTATATTTAACTTAGTGGGGTGTTAGGGTTAGGGTTAGACTTAGCTTTAGGGGTTAATACATTTATTAGAGTAGCGGCTAGGTCCAGTTGGCAGATTAGGGGTTAATAAGTGTACAATTCTATCGGCGCTACATTGACGATCTGCTCCTGGTGTGGAGGGGAACAGTGGAAGATGCTAAGACTTTTGTGGAATGGTTAAACAACAACGACTTTGGGTTGGAGTTCACCTTTGAACTAAATAAATATCAGATACATTTTTTGGATCTCACTCTGAAGGGGGTTCCCAAGGTCGGGGTTGAAACCGAAGTCTACAGAAAGCCTATAACAGGCAACACACTACTCCACGCCAGGAGCAGTCATCCAAAACAGGTGTTTAGATCAGTCGCAAAGGGCCAATTTACCAGACTAAAACGCAATTGTAGTAGTCCGAAACAGTATGAAAAACAACTAAAAACGAGAGGATATAAGCAATATGAAATACAGAAAGTAAGACAGGAGGTCAATGCCACTGGCAGAACTAAACTGCTGGAAAAAGCTGAAACTAAATCTGCAAAAAGTGGGGAAATGTACTTTGTAACTGACTATAGCACCCAATACAATAAAATATGCCAGATAATAAATAAACATTTCAAAATGCTAGCAGCAGATAATGCGTTGACTGGTGTGGTAGAGCGTGGTTGCAAATATTCTTTTAGAAAAGGAATAACCATGGGTAACCTTTTGGCTCCCACCCAATTAAAGAAATCCCGAAGGGAAGAATCTAGCTCCTGGCTTAGGTTCCAGGGGGTGTATAGGTGCAGCAACGTAACGTGCAAGGCATGCGAGCACCTTTTAATAGGAGAAGGATTCAGAAGTAGTGTAACAAATGAAATTTACAATCATAAAAAATGTATGAATTGTAGAAACACGTTTTCAATATACCTAGCAAACTGTGTGGAATGTAACCTACAGTACGTAGGTATGACAACGAGAGAGACACGGGTGCGCATCAGAGAGCATCTCTTGGATATCAAGGCGGGCACCCTGACAACCCCTCTTGTCCAGCATTTCAAGTTGTTCCATAATAAAGAAAGTGTCAACTTCAAATGGACTATAATTGAAACAGTGGATGCAGGGCCAAGGGGGGGGGGGACAGGGAGTCCGCACTTGCTAAAAAAGAGGTGTTCTGGATATTCAAATTGGGGACCAGGTACCCCAAAGGATTAAATTCCTCTTATGACCTAATAAACCACTGGATATAAATAAAGTAATTGTCCAGCCACCAGATAACCTTAGATCACATAAATCACTGTCTTAATACAGTTAGAAATCTAAAGAGGTCATTATAATATTATATTGATATAAGCATTATATTATCCCACATACTAACCCTAATATTATTGGGGTACAAAGTAAAAAATAATTGCGGTTATTCCAGCCCTTATGGCTTTATTACATTTCCAGCATGGTTTAAGGGATATATTGCTACATCATTATGACATTATCTGAGTTAATGGTAGACACGAATAAATAGATACCTAAATTGACAAGGTGGTCACTTTATGGGTTATGCAGGGCAATAGGGATTAGTCTATTAGTGAGAGGTAACCTTAGCCTAATTTTGTCTTTTCAGGCATCAAGTACTGAGCAGCTCTAGCTATAATTACAATGTTTAGCTATTGAAGCAAACAACATTACTACTCGCATTATGACATTCCCAAATTAGACACATACTTTGATATCATTATTTCTATATAAGTAAGGGTTATATGCAATACAGGTTATTTTCAAAGTAATATGATTTACATGTATTGAACAGAGTCACTGGAAAGGAACCTTGTTACTGTCGTTCAGCCAATGAAATGTTTTTACACCTTTTTTAAGCTCTGCAGTAATGAAGGTTTTTCATGAGCTATGACTACGGCATACAGCCGAAACGCGTAAGCTTGTTGAAGTTATCTGAAGGGCAGCATTCCTGTATACCTGTTTTTTAAGGATAATAAAGCTGAAAGTTTTGATTTCAACACTGCGACTCCAGTACTAAATTATTTCCGTTAATAAGTGTAGGTAAGGTAGCGGCGACGTTGGGGGGGTAGATTAGGGGTTAATAAATATTATGTAGGTGTCGGCGATGTTAGGGGCAGCAAATTAGGGGTACATAGGGATAATGTAGGTGGCGGCGGTGTGCGGTCGGCAGATTAGGGGTTAAAATAATTTAATAGAGTGGTGGCGATGTGGGGGGGCCTCGGTTTAGGGGTACATAGGTAGTTTATGGGTGTTAGTGTACTTTAGAGCACAGTAGTTAAGAGCTTTATGAACCGGCGTTAGCCCAGAAAGCTCTTAAGTCCTGGCTTTTCTCTGCGGCTGGAGTCTTGTCTTTAGATTTCTAACGCTCACTTCAGCTAAGACTCTAAATACCAGTGTTAGAAAGATCCCATTGAAAAGATAGGATACGCAATTGGCGTAGGGGGATCTGCGGTATGGAAAATTTGCGTCTGGAAAGTGAGCGTTAGACCCTTTCATGACTGACTCTAAATACCAGTGGACGGTAAAAACTAGCGTTAGGAGCCCCTAACGCTGGTTTTGACGGCTAACGCAGAACTCTAAATCTAAGCGTATCTAATTACAAAAACTAAAAAAGACAAAATTTCAAAAAATAACAAACACTAAATTACGAAAAATAACAAACGAAAATATCTATTAGCCCAATCAAAATAAAAAAAGTCCACCCAAAAAAAGTGGACTTTGTATTTTTTTTAACTTAGGGCAATGCCATACAAAAGGCCCTTTTAAGGGCTATTGGTAGTTTATTCTAGTAATATAATCTGTATATATCTTACAGCGCTAAACCAAAAGGTATGTATATAGCTCCTTGTGAAAGTAGGGTCCCAGCTGCCCTAGATATAGATTATACAAGTTTGGATACAAAGAGCACCTACTTCAAAGGCAAAGACAACTATAATATAAATAATATAAATGATTTTAAAATATATCTAAAAATATCTAAAAATATTGCTAAAAATATTTAATGGACTTTAAAAATTGATACAATAGTGGATCCACTAAAAATGACAATAACACAATGTTGTTAAATGAACTATCATGCATGAATTAATAGTCACTGGATGGTTTGTCCTCTGATATATAAATTCCAAAAATAATCCTCCTTATAGTGATGTAAATCCAGAGCAACTAATATTCCTATAATGTTGAGTAGATGGTGTCAAAACCTTATATCCTTAAAGATGGTGATTCAAATGTGAAAAAATGGGTGTTAATCCAATCTCGTGGTCAAAAATAAAAATAAAAAAATAAAAATGTATAATATAAAAAAATGATGGAAAAAAAAAAAAGCTTAAAAACACCACCAAAACGCTCAAGCCGTCTGTTTCAAAACTTTTAATGGCTGCGCTATAGAGGGTTAAATAACGCAACTTTTGTTGCATTCGTTAATTTCCCTATAGTGCGCATAACTCGTAATCTAGCTGTTAGTGATTGGTGTATCAAATGTGAAAAAGTGCAAACCTAAATATGGGGATAAAATGATGTTATTCTTCCAAATGATAAATATGAGTTCTAAAAACAGAAAGATGTTTATACTTATAAAAGGTGTATTAATAATAAAAAACGGGATATATATATATATATATATTTATATATATATATATATATATACTATGCAAAAAAGGCAGCACTCACTGGTCATTTGTAAGTAAAATTTAGCTTTTAATAATACAAAAGTTAAAATCTTGGGAAAAACATGACGTTTCAATGCCTAACTGGCATCTTTTTCAAATGTCCCAAAAGGTAAATCCAAAGTGGTCACACCAGCTATGTGGTGTTCCCCATGAGAGCATAAAACTACTGGCTGAATGTGTTATATTTATACAATTCATAGCTGACATCAAGGCTGTATTCAGCTGTGGATAATCACTTGCAAATCTTATCAGCTGGTTCCGTTCCCACCCACAAGCTTCATACTTCATTGTGCTGTTAGTTGAGCAACTGCATGGCTAATTTGCATATGTGGGAGTGATCAGCACCGGAGTAGTGTCCAATGATCTTGCAATGTTTTCAGGTGTCATCATACACGCCCACTTGTCTCTGCTGTGAGTGAAACTTCCCCAAACAAAGGGATATTAGTCTGTGACTTATGAACTTAGATTAAAAAATTTAGATCTAACTCGATATTTAGCCCAAGGAGGTGTAAGGTTTTGAAATTATAAATATATTCAGCTTCTTGTCTTAGAAGGGTAGTCTCTATATTTCCTCGTCTTTTGCTAGGATGGACTTTTTTAACGCTCCAAAATTGTTGAGTTTTTTCTTCATGTATTTCTGTAAAATGTTTATAAAGTGCTGTGTTAGTGGCTTTGTGTTCGATTTGGTGTAAATACTCCCTTATTCTATCCCTTAGCATTCGGCTTGTTTTTCCGAAATATTGATGGCCACATGAGCATTGAATGCAATGAAGTATGTTTTTATCAGAGCATCTTATAATGTCTCTGATTTTGATGTATTGTTCGCTATTATTAGATTTGATAGTTTTAATTTTGGTGCTGTGTTTGCACGCTTTACATGAAATACATGGGGAAAAACCTTTCTCTTCATGTAAGTTGCTTTCTAAAAGATCATTTATAATTTTACATTTGCTTGGAGGATCATTTGTTATTTTAGGGAGCAGCAATGTTGAGAATTGCTAAGAGGTATATTTTCTCTAACCTGTTTTTTGTATCTTTAATCAGTGAACTTATTGTCATGTTGAAGAAACCAGTTTAAGATGATTTGAGCTCAGTGACATGGTGCATTATCCTGTTGGAAGTAGCCAGCAGAGGATGGGTACACTGTAGTGTTAAAGGGATGGACATGGTCAGCAACAATACTTAGGTAGGCAGTGGCATTTAAATGATGCTCAATTGGTACTAAGGGGTCAAAGTGTACTAAGAAAATATCCCCCACACCATTACACCACTACCACCAGCCTGAACCGTTGATACAAGGCAGGATGGATCAATGCTTTCATGTTGTTTACACCAAATTCTGACCCTACCATCTGAATGTCACAGCTGAAATTGAGACTCATCAGACCAGGCAATGTTTTTCCAATCTTCTATTGTCCAATTTTGGTAAGCCTGTGCGAATTGTAGCCTCAGTTTCCTGTTCTTAGCTAAAAGGAGTGGCACCCGGTGTGGTATTCTGCTGCTTTAGCTTATCTGCTTCAAGGTTTGACGTGTTGTGCATTCAGAGATGGTATTCTGCATACCTTGGTTGTAACAAATTGTTATTTGAGTTACTGTTGCCTTTCTATCATCTCGAACCAGTCTGCCCATTCTCCTCTGACCTCTGACATCAACAAGACATTTTCGTCCACATAACTGCCCCTCACTGGATATTTTCTATTTTTTGAACCATTCTCTGTAAACCCTAGAGATGGTTGTGCGTGAAAATCCCAGTAGATCAGCAGTTTTTTAAATACTCAGACCAGCCCATCTGGCACCAACAACCATGCCACGTTCGAAATCACTTAAATCCCCTTTCGTCCCCATTCTGATGCTCGGTTTGAACTTCAGCAAGTCATCTTCACCACGTGTAGATGCCTAAATGCATTGAAATGTTGCCATGTGATTGGCTGATTAGCAATTTGTGTTACCAAGCAATTGAACAGGTGTAGCTAATAAAGTGGTCTGAGGAAGGGGATTAAGTCCCCAAAATGTCATATATTAAAAGATCTTTCACTTTTTGAAATCCAGTGAGTGCACCCCTTTTTTTTTTTTTCTTTATTAGTTTTTTATTGAAATTTTTATGGATAAAACCAATACAAAATCAAAAAGTGCAACATCAGCGCTGTGATTACATATTTCTTGACATATCAATGAGAGAAGAAACAAACTCAAAGTCATTAGTTCATTCTAATATTACAGCTGTTGTGATCTAGGTCCTCCTACACAATTAGAATTACTACTTTGATAAGATTCTGGAGTTTGATTTAGTCATGATCACAGCGTTAGCATTAGTATTAACATGTGAGTACAATAACATCAATATAACAAAAAACTCGAAACAACTACTTCCTGCAGAGAGCGCCTTGTCTTGTTCTCATCTAGCTAGTATTCGGGATTGGCTAGTCAGGTAGCTAAAGAACTTGTTATCTATATGTGTTTAAAGTTGTTTAATAGCTCCGAAATAAGACTCCCAGTAAAACCACATGTCGTTGTATGTTGCCAACTGGTTTGTTTTAAAATAATAATATCTTTCTAGCAACAGGGCTCCTTTCACCCTTTCCCTCCACTCATCTATTGTAGAGATCTTGTCAGTTCGCCACGCAGCTGCTAGGAGCTGCTTAGCTGAATTAAGCATAATATGACCAAGGTTCCTTCTTATTTTACATTTAATATTACTTAACATATTGAATAGACAGTTTTGGGGTGAAAGGGCAACATCGCAGGCTAAAGCTAGATTTATTTAATCTATTATCTTTCCCCAATATGTGTTTATTGTAGGACATGACCACCAGATGTGGCCCATAGTGCCTACTTCCTCCTTACATCTCCAACATTTTTCATTGGCTAAGGGAAAGAGATGTTTCATTCTATTTGGTGTTAGATACCAACGAAACAATACTTTGTAATTTGTTTCTAAAGCTGCAGTAGTGTGTGCTGAGTGAGCTATGGTCCTAAATATATTTTCCCATATCTTAGGGTCTTGGGGTCCCAGTAGATCTCTCTCCCAACTTTTCACATAATTATGAGGGTTGGGTTTTGTGGCTGAGAGCAACAGTTTATACATAGAGGAGATAATCCCTTTTGGTGTAAAGCTAGATAGACACATCTGTTCAAATATCGTTAAGGGCCTTGTCAACATTGTTCTGTTCCTGTGTGTCATGATGTAGTGGCGTGTCTGATGGTACCTCATCCACTGACTAAAAAACCGACCACCCATTTCCTGTAGGTCAACAATAGGCAACAATTTCTCCTTTCTGAGTAATATTGTGACTGGAATGTGACCCTTTAGACTATTGTCACCCTCTGTATTATGATTCTGGCCTTCTAGAAACTCTGGGTTAGCTATAATTGGTGTCAAGGGTGAATGGGCACTGGATATTCCCTTATATCTATCTCGGATGTATATCCAATCCGATATAGTCGACACTACAGTGGCTGTGAAAGTGTTCTGAGATTTAGCTAAAGCTGTAGGTAACCAGCACATACCTCCTAGTTGGGGTACCCCTGAGATGTCATGTTCTAATTGTATCCAGTGTTTAGAGTCACAACCATTATTTCTACTCCATTCTAAAATTCTTTGTAGGGAAATAGCTTGTTTATATAATAATATATTAGGGACTCCCAGTCCTCCCGAGTCTTTATTAGCATACAGTGAGATTTTGGATACTCTTGGCGGTTTCCCTTTCCATATAAAGCTGTTCATTATTTTCTGTATTTTTCGTATGTATATGAGAGTATGTGGTAAGGGTAAGGTTTGTAATATATACAAGACTTTTGGCAGGAGTACCATCTTAACCGTATTCATTCTCCCTATCCAAGATATATTTTTAGACATCCAGGATGAGGCCTGAGTAGAGATTGTTTGTAATAGCCTAGTGTAGTTAATAGTGCGAATTGAGTCCAGACTGCTTGTTAAATGTATACCCAAATATTTTATGGCTTTCGTCTGAATCGCGAAATCACATTTATTTTGTATAGTAGTGATAGTGTTTTGGGGAATATGTAGTGGCAAAAGTTCCGATTTATTAGTATTTACTGAAAAGTTTGATACTTCTCCATACCCTTTCAATTCCTTCTGCACCGCGGGGAGAGACCTCAAGGGATTTGACAGAGACATCAGAACGTCATCTGCAAACATGGATAGCTTATATTCTCTGTTTTTAACAATTATACCTCCAATGTTTTCGTTTAGTCTAATTTTACATGCAAAAATTTCTAGTGATAAAATAAATAGTAAAGGGGACAGTGGGCAGCCCTGTCGGGTACCATTTCGGATTTCAAATTGTTCAGAAAGAGTACCATTTATTCTAATTTGGGCTGTGGGGAAGGAATTTAGGGCCATAATTTTGTTTATAAATGCCTTTGGTATGTTAAATTTG
Source organism: Bombina bombina (assembly GCF_027579735.1). Lineage (NCBI taxonomy): Eukaryota > Metazoa > Chordata > Amphibia > Anura > Bombinatoridae > Bombina > Bombina bombina. The sequence continues at coordinate 604,677,914 of NC_069502.1, forward strand.
GTGAGTACTGATTCCAGAAAGGTCCAATCTAGTCTATCGAACGCTTTCTCAGCATCCGTTGATAATAGCACTGAAGGTATTTTGTTCTTATTGATAAATTCTATAATGTTTAAAAGTTTCACAGTATTGTCTCGGGCCTCTCTCCGCGGCACAAAACCCACTTGGTCTGGAGAGATTAATGATGGGAGAAGAATGTTTAGCCTAGAGGCCAGGACCTTGGCAAAAATTTTTAGATCAAGGTTCAGTAAAGAAATGGGTCGAAAATTAGCTGGGGTGTTGGGCTTTTTCCCCGGTTTGGGAAGGACTGTGATAACTGCTTGTAACATTGTTTCCGGTAGGTCGTCTCCTTTGTCTATTTGTTGAAATGTATTTAGTAGGTGGGGTGTCAATATATGTGAATATAGTTTATAGTAAGAACCCGAGAACCCGTCTGGGCCAGGTGCTTTTTCAGGTTTTAATGACTTTATTGCATTGCTGATTTCCTTATGGCTTATTGGTGCCTGTAACAGTTCACTGTCCTTTTCTGAAATGGTTGGGACCTTAACTGTCTTTAAATATTCATTGCATTTATTTTTGTGATCTATTTGGGACCTGTTAGGGAAGAGGTTATATAGTGTGTGGTAATATTGGTTAAATGTGTCTGCTATCTGTTTGGTATCTTCTACTTTCTCCCCTCTAGAGTTATTAATTGTATGAATATAAGTTTTTGCTTGTTTGGTTTTAAGTAGTCTAGCCAACTGTCTGCCAGGTTTCCCAGCCTCACTATAAAATTTCTGTTTAAGTTTGAAAGCTATTCCTTGGGCTTTGATATGTAGGTGAGAAGTTAATTTTGATCTGTAAAATTTTAATTGTTGGAAAATAGAATCATTTTGTGGATGGAGTTTGTGTAAGTAATCTAGTTGTGAGATTTCCTTGGCAATGTGTTGATATTCCTCCCTCTGTTTTTTTATTTTTTTGGCTCTAATTTGGATCAGTAAGCCTCTTATGTAACTTTTATGTGTTTCCCACACTGTTGCTGGTGGCATATCTTCTTGGACATTTCTATGAAAAAATTCTTGTAATTCAGTTTCCAGAGTCTTATGTGTCTCTGGATCTAGAAGCAATGATTTGTCTAATCTCCAACTGAATTCTCTGATTGGGGCTGATGGCCAATTGATAGAGCATCTGACCATAGAGTGGTCTGACCATGCAGTGTGTGTAATATTCGTTGTAATTGCGTGGGATAGGGTAATGTGATCGAGAAAAATATAGTCAATCCTTGAATGGGATTTATTTGGACTGGAAAAAAAGGTGTAATCTCTCCGTACTGGGTTGGCTACTCTCCAAGGGTCATGTAGTCCAAGTGTCTTAACAAGATTCCACATGGCTTTAAGTTTGTTATGTGCGATGTGTATATTTGGGTTGGAGCTGTCTAATTTAGGATTTAAAGGCAGATTAAAATCACCCATAACTATCAGTTGTCCCTTTTGTATGTCTTGTATTAGAGGTATTATTGATTTATAAAAGGCTGCTTGTTTTTGATTGGGAGCGTAGATATTAACGAGCGTGACTACTTTGTTATAAAGGACACCACACACCGCTAGGAACCTGCCATCTGTGTCTTTTTTCTGATCAATTAATTGGAAGGGTATGGAGCTACGTATGAGGATGCTGACCCCATTTATCTTTTTCTTAGGGTGAGAGCTATGGAAGTGTTGAGAGAAGTTATTATAGAAATATTTGGGGATGGAGCCTCTTTTGAAATGTGTTTCCTGCAAACCTATGATCTCCCCTCCCTTTTGTGCTATGTCTCTCATAGCTAGCGATCTTTTATTAGGGACATTGAAACCCTTTACATTTTGTGTGACAAAATGAATATTTTTATCTGTCATGGTGTTACCTTATCAGCTCCTACTCTGTTCTCATATAACATATTGATCCCGGAAATGGTGTTTCGTCTCTGCAGTATGAAACCTATAAATAGACTAACAAAAAAAACTATAACAAAACAATAGAACATTAAAACATGAAAAACATAAACATTTTTAACTCTATATAAACAATAGAGGGAAATAGCAATGAATTCCTGGGAGGAAAACATTCAGCCCTCGAAGTACAGCTATGCATATAACATTCTATCTAACCTGTCAGTTTTTCAGTTGGCATGAGATCTTAAGATACGAATAACTAGTTTTCATAGTAAGACCTTTGAAGCCATCCTGAGGTCTCTTTTATTAATATGCGTGAGGCTTTTCTCACTCTGGTAACCTAAAACACCCAGAGAATCTTCTTTTTTTTTTTTTTTTTTTTTTAATTATAAAAGGATACTGTCCACCAGTTCAGGCTTTGAAGTCTGAGGAAGAAGGGTTCTTTGTTCGTCCACTGCGAACCATCTGCCACTCCTTACGTTGCGGTAGCGGGGTTGTTTGTGAGATAGAAGTGGCAGTGGAGTCCTGTCCATTAACAGTGTCCCCATCTGGTGAAGGGATTTCCAGCTTCCTGCAGAAGTCTTCGATTTCTGTGATAGATGAGCAAATTGCTCTCCTATTTTTCCAGATGACTGTGAGTTGGAAAGGATGACCCCATCTATAGGGTATGTTTCTGGCTTGAAGATGTTTTGTGAGGATTGAGAGTTCTTTTCTCCTGGCCAGAGTTCTGGCCGATAAGTCAGCGAAGAATTGCAAAGTAGCTCCATCTTTTTGTATAGGTCTCTTATCTCTAGCTGCTGTCATGAGGCGCTCCTTCATTTGATAATTTGTTATTTTTATGATCACATCTCTGGGAGGTGCCGCTTCAGGGGGTCTGGATCTTAAGGCACGATGGGCTCTGTCTATTCCTACTTCAGAATTATCTGTGGGATCTCTGAGCTGAGAGAATAAGGATTGTAGGTATTCTTGTAGAGTTGAAGAGTCGACTGTTTCCGGGATACCACGTATCCTGATGTTTTGCCTTCTGGACCTATTCTCTAAGTCCTCTATTTTATCTTCTAACTGACGGACAGTTTGGTCTTGAAGGTCCAGATGATCATTCACTTTTGAAATGCATAAATCATGTTTCTGAACATGTTCTTCCAAAACATTAACTCGATTCCCTATTTCTGTGATATCTCTTTTCAACTCTGATATTTCATCTTTAATACACTGTTTTACTTGAGTAATGAGTGAAGAAAAATCTTGCTTTGATGGTATAGAAGAGATCACTGATTGTGGAATAGAGACCATGTTGTCTTCCCCATCTGAAGCAGAGTCAGAGGAGCTAGATGAATGTAGGAATTGAGATTTTTGCGGTGTAATGGGGTCATCTAGTGGTGTGGGTAAAGCTGCTGCTTTAAGGTATTTATCCATTGAAGGATTACTTCTGTTCCCATTTTTGTTTTGTTTAACTTTTTGTGGATCTTTTTTTGGCGACATTTTGATTGCAGGTGTCACTGTGGCTTTTGAAGTTTGCTCTAAATGTGTGTTAATTTCTGTAAATAATGCCTCAGTACAGTTGACAGCAGCAAGACATATAGATTTTCAGCCAGTCACAGCAATAGGAGCAAATATCTTGTTGAGATTGTGATTGCATATATTATCAGCTGGGTTATAGACAGAGATTCCCCCTGTGTTAATGCATAATAGATTCTAGCCTCAGTGTTAATAATGCTGCATGTCAAATACAGCTATGAAAGAATTAGATCTGTATTCTCATGTAGATTCTTGCAATTTTCTTATTTAAACATTTTCAGCTTCAGTGCAATCCCTACCGGAAGGGCATAGATTAACTTAACATTTGTTCTAGGTTTTTGTTAGAGGGGCCCATCGATAAGCCTAAATAGTTGAACATATACCCCTTCATTTCTGGATATACTGAGTATGAGAGAAAATCTCCTGTAAGCTCTTTTTGTGCCAAACATGCGCTGGGTATTCTGTGTCTCTATTCAGATTATTACCAAAGTCTGTATTTTTATTGGTATGCATCCACGATGCCCTTGTCTGCAAAATCCCCTTTGTAAATCGCGCTGCAAGGTGAGCTATTCAATCTGACCTTATGTCTTTATATCTGTTTTACTTTATGTTCAGCGCGGGCTGGGCAGGCCTCATTGTAATCCTAAGTGCGTATGACTCACCAAGATGGCGCTCGGCATCGGCGATCAGGATTCCCTCGTGTGCAGTAACAGGCCGACTACCACTCACGACAGCATCGCTTACTCAGTGTGAGTCCTCTTTCTTGCTTGCGACTCAAGCGGTAAAAGCCCATACAGTGTAGAATACCTTCATGCAGTTTACCGTTCCGGTTAGTGACACAGGGCCTGTGATTATTAGGAGGTGTCTGCCAAATCACGTAACTCACAGAAACGGTCTTTCAGTAGTCAGTCTTTGTTCTAGCTTAGTTGTGGCGTAATAAAACTGTGTTTATTAGGCGAGAGAGCCAGGTTTTAAGGGCTTGCATTGTACTTTCTCGGGCTGAAGCACCGGAGCTCACCTAATGTGCGGCCATCACTATCCAGTGCCGGCTCCGCCCCCCGAGTGCACCCCTTTTTTATGGTTTATACATATAGGTATAAACATATATTCTACAAAAAAACATCATATATTTATAGAAAAAAATATGCAGAATTATGTGCAGAATTATATAACATTTTTTTTAAGGTTTACTGTCCCTTTAAGAATAAATAGAACATGTTCTGCTATGTGAAGAACATTTGAATGGGAAATATTCATATTTCATGTTGGGTAAGCTTGCTTAGTTAAATGCAATCAGGTTTGCATGCTGGTATGGGTGTCCCCCCACACACACACACACACACTTTTAGTGCTCCGATGAAGTTTGTGGGGGAATATATTAGCGTGGCTGCGATATTCAAAGTTCTACTTTCTGCGCACATTGGTTAGTGCTTGTGTGCAAACTTTTTACTTTCAACTTGTAATACGAGTGCAACCCGACATACACAAAAAGCGTTCATCTAGCGATGCTTGTAGCGCTTCACTTGTAATCTAGCCCTAAAATGGGTAATACCCTACAGTCTATTTATGAGTCCTCTTTAGTGAAACATCTTCAAAGACTCTTTGTGAGGCTTTCCAAGACTATGCCGGTCACTCTCCCAAAACTGCTCTGGACTAAAGCATTAAGGAATGTAGCTCTCTATTGTGAAAAAAACAAATTTGGGGTATCAAATAGCATATCCTAAAATGTCTCAAACAACTTAAAGTATCCTCATTAAGAAGTATAGTCACATATACAAAAGCACTAAACTAATAATGTTTATGAAAGAACTGGAACCTCTGAGTTGCCCAGAAAACTCACACCAGATAGCATGAGACGAATGTAGTATCCAAACAAACATTTAATAAAAGTGTAAAAGCATGTTCAGTACATATAGCACATAAATTAAAAAACATAATTTATGTAAGAACTTACCTGATAAATTAATTTCTTTCATATTAGCAAGAGTTCATGAACTAGTGACGTATGAGATATACAATCCTACCAGGAGGGGCAAAGTTTCCCAAATCTCAAAATGCCTATAAATACACCCCTCACCACACCCACAATTCAGTTTAACGAATAGCCAAGTAGTGGGGTGATAAAGAAAGGAGTAAAAATCATCAACAAAGAAATTTGGAATAATTGTGCTTTATACAAAAAATCATAACCACCATTAAAAGGGTGGGCCTCATGGACTCTTGCCAATATGAAAGAAATAAATTTATCAGGTAAGTTCTTACATAAATTATGTTTTCTTTCATGTAATTGGCAAGAGTCCATGAGCTAGTGACGTATGGGATATCAAATACCCAAGATGTGGAACTCCACGCAAGAGTCACTAGAGAGGGAGGGATAAAAAATAAACAACAGCCAAATGCTGAAAAAATAATCCACAACCCAAATATAAGTTATTCTTATAAAGAAAAGAAAAACTTAAAATAGCAGCAGAAGGATCAAACTGAAACAGCTGCCTGAAGAACTTTTCTACCAAAAACTGCTTCAGAAGATGCAAATACATAAAAACGGTAGAATTTAGTAAATTTATGCAAAGAGGACCAAGTCACTGCTTTGTAAATCTGATCAACTGAAGCTTTATTCTTAAAAACCCATGAAGTGGAGACTGATCTAGTTGAATGAGCTGTAATTCTCTGAGGCGGGGCTTGACCCAACTCCAAATAAGCTTGATGAATCAAAAGCTTTAACCAAGAGGCCAAGGAAATAGCAGAGGCCTTCTGACCTTTCCTAGGACCAGAAAATATAACAAATAGACTAGAAGTCTTCCTGAAAGCTTTAGTAGCTTCAACATAATATTTCAAAGCTCTTACCACATCCAAAGAATGTAAGGATCTTTCCAAAGGATTCTTAGGATTAGGACACAATTTCTCTACTAATGTTATTAGAATTCACAACCTTAGGTAAAAATTCAAATGAAGTCCGCAAAACCGCCTTATCCTGATGAAAAATCAGAAAAGGAGATTCACAAGAAAGAGCAGATAGCTCAGACACTCTTCTAGCAGAAGAGATGGCCAAAAGGAACAACACTTTCCAAGAAAGTAGTTGAATGTCCAAAGAATACATAGGCTCAAACGTAGGAGCCTGTAACACCTTCAAAACCAAATTAAGACTCCAAAGAGGAGAAATTGATTTAATGACGGGCTTAATACGAACTAAAGCCTGTACAAAACAGTGAATATCAGGAAGTTTAGCAATCTTTCTGTGAAATAAAACTGAAAGAGCAGAGATTTGTCCCTTCAAAGAACTTGCAGACAAACCCCTATCCAAACCATCCTGGAGAAACTGTAAAATTCTAGGAATTCTAAAAGAGAATTTATGAGAAGAACACCATGAAATGTAAATCTTCCAAACTCGATAATAAATCTTCCTAGAGACAGATTTACGAGCTTGTAACATAGTATTAATTACTGAGTCAGAGAAACCTCTATGACTTAATACTAAGCGTTCAATTTCCATACCTTCAAATTTAATGATTTGAGATCCTGATGGAAAAAACGGACCTTGAGACAGTAGGTCCGGCCTTAATGGAAGTGGCCAAGGTTGGCAACTGGACATCCGAACAAGATCTGCATACCAAAACCTGTGGGGCCAAGCTGGAGCCACCAGCAACACAAACGATTGTTCCATGATGATCACTCTCAGAAGAAGAACTAGAGGCGGGAAGATATAAGCATGTTGATAACACCAAGGAAGTGTCAGCGCATCCACTGCTTCCGCCTGAAAATCCCTGGACAGGTATTCAGGAAGTTTCTTGTTTAGATGAGAGGCCATCAGATCTATTTCTGGAAGACCCCACATCTGAACAATCTGAGAAAACACATCCGGATGGAGAGACCACTCCCCTGGATGTAAAGTCTGAAGGCTGAGATAATCCGCCTCTCAATTGTCTACACCTGGGATATGAACTGCAGAAATTAGACAAGAGCTGGATTCCGCCCAAACAAGTATCCAAGATACGTCTTTCATAAATAGGGGACTGTGAGTCCCACCTTGATGATTGACATATGTCACCATTGTGATATTGTCTGTCTGAAAACAAATGAACGGTTCTCTCTTCAACAGAGGCCAAAACTGAAGAGCTCTGAGAATTGCACGGAGTTCTAAAATATTGATTGGCAATCTCGCCTCTTGAGATTTCCAGACTCCTTGTGCTGTCAGAGATCCCCAGACAGCTCCCCAACCTGAAAGACTCGCATCTGTTGTGATCACAGTCCAGGTTGGCCGAACAAAAGAGGCCCCTTGAACTAAACGCTGGTGATTTAACCACCACGTCAGAGAGTGTCGAACATTGGGATTTAAGGATATTAATTGTGATATCTTTGTATAATCCCGGCACCATTGATTCAACATGCAAAGCTGGAGAGGTCTCATGTGAAAACGAGCAAAAGGAATTGCATCCGATGCTGCAGTCATGAGGCCTAAAACTTCCATGCACATAGCCACTGAAGGGAATGACTGAGACTGAAGGTGCCGACATGCTGCAACCAATTTCAAACATCTCTTGTCTGTTAGAGACAGAGTCATGGACACTGAATCTATCTGGAAACCTAAAAAGGTGACCCTTGTCTGAGGAATCAAAAAACTCTTTGGTAAATTGATCTTCCAACCATGTTTTCAAAGAAACAACACAAGTTGATTTGTGTGAGATTCTGCAGAACGTAAAGACTGAGCTAGTACCAAGATATCGTCCAAATAAGGAAACACCGCAATACCCTGTTCTCTGATTACAGAGAGTAGGGCACCCAGAACCTTTGAAAAGATTCTTGGAGCTGTTGCTAGACCAAATGGAAGAGCAACAAATTGGTAATGCTTGTCTAGAAAAGAGAATCTCAGGAACTGATAATGTTCTGGATGAATCCGAATATGAAGGTAAGCATCCTGCAAGTCTATTGTAGACATATAGGGGCATATGTATCAAGCTCCGTAACTGCTGCTCCATAACCTGTCCGCCTGCTCTGAGCAGGCGGACACACATCGCCGGAAATCAACCCGATCGAGTACGATCGGGTTGATTGACACCCCCTGCTGGCGGCAAATTGGCTGTGCAGGGTGCGGCGTTGCACCAGCAGCTCTTGTGAGCTGCTGGTGCAATGCTGAATACGGCAAGCGTATTGCTCGCCGTATTCAGCGAGGTCTGGCGGACCTGATCCGCAGTGTCGGATCAGGTCCGCCAGACCTTAACAAATAGAGCCCATAATGTCTTTGCTGAACAAAAGGCAGAATAGTCCTTATAGTTACCATCTTGAAAGTTGGTACTCTTACATAACTATTCAAAATTTTCAGATCCAGAACTAGTCTGAATGAATTTTCTTTCTTTGGGACAATGAAAAGATTTGAATAAAACCCCAGGCTTTGTTCCTGAAAAGGAACCGGCATGATTACCCCTGAAACCTCCAGATCTGAAACACACTTCAGGAAAGCCTGAGCTTTTACTGGATTCACTGGTATGCGTGAGAGAAAAAATCTCCTCACAGGAGGTCTTACTCTGAATCCAGTTCGGTACCCCTGAGAGACAATGCTCTGAAACCATTCATTTTGGACAGAATTTATCAAAACATCCTTGAAAAAACTTAATCTGCCCCCTACCAGTTGTGCTGGAATGAGGGCCACACCTTCATGCAGACTTAGGGGCTGACTTTGGTTCCTTGAAAGGCTTGGATTTATTGTAATTTGAGGAAGGCTTCCAATTGGAAACAGATTCCTTGGGGGAAGAATTAGGTTTTTGTTCCTTATTTTGTCGAAAGGAACGAAAATGATTAGAAGCCTTAGATTTATCCTTAGGTTTTTTATCCTAAGGCAAAAAAACTCCTTTCCCCCCAGTAACAGTTGAAATAATAGAATCCAACTGAGAACCAAATAAATTATTACCTTGGAAAGAAAGAGATAGTAATCTAGACTTAGATGTCATATCAGCATTCCACGATTTAAGCCACAAAGCTCTTCTAGCTAAAATAGCTAAAGACATGGATCTGACATCAATTTTGATAATATCAAAAATAGCATCACAAATAAAATGATTAGCATGTTGCAGTAAGCAAACAATGCTAGATATGTCAGAATCCAATTCTTGTTGAGCTAAATTCTCCAACCAAATAGTTGAAGCAGCTGCAACATCAGCCAAAGTAATTGCAGGCCTAAGAAGATGACCTGAATATAAATAGGCTTTCCTTAGATAAGATTCAAGCTTCCTATCTAAAGGATCTTTAAAGGAAGTACTATCTTCCATAGGAATAGAGGTTCGTTTAGCAAGAGTAGAAATAGCCCCATCAACTTTGGGGATTTTTTCCCAAAACTCTATTGCAACCGCTGGTAAAGGATACAATTTTTTAAACCTTGCAGAAGGATTAAAAGGAGTACCTGGCTTATTCCATTCCTTAGAAATCATGTCAGAAATAGCATCAGGAATAGGAAAAACCTCTGGAGTAACCACAGTAGGTTTAAAAACAGCATTTAAACGTTTACTAGTTTTAATATCAAGAGGACTAGCTTCCCCAATATCCAAAGTAATTAACACTTCTTTTAACAAAGAACGCATATACTCTATTTTAAATAAATAAATAAGTAGATTTGTCAGTGTCAATGTCTGAGGAAGGATCTTCCGAATCAGATAGATCCTCATCAGAAGTGGATAATGCATTATGTTGTCGGTCATTTGAATTTTCATCAACTTTATGAGAAGTTTTAAAAGACCTCTTACACTTATTAGAAGGTGGAAATGCAGAAAAAGCCTTCTGAATAGAATCAGTAATGAATTCTTTAAAATTCACAGGTATATCATGTACATTAGAAGCTGAAGGAACTGCAACCGGTAATGTACTTTTACAGACGGACACTCTATCTGCATGTAAAAGTTTATCATGACAACTAATACAAATGACATTAGGAGATATAATCTCCACAATTTTACAACAAATGCACTTAGCTTTGGTAGAACCGATGTCAGGCAGCAAAGTTCCAGCAGATACTTCTGAGGCAGGATCAAATTGAGACATCTTGCAGAATATAGAAGAAAAAACAACATATAAAGCAAAATTATCAATTTCCTTATATGACAGTTTCAGGAATGGGAAAAAATGCAAATAGCATAGCCCTTAGAAAAAGGCAAGAGGCAAAAGCAATGGGGCAATAAATAATGAAAAAAGTTTGGCGCCAAGTATGACGCACAACGTAACTAGAAATTTTTTTTGGCGCCAACCATGTCTGGAAGTGACACACTCGCGTCACTAACGACGCAACCCTGTGTGAACCCCTGTGTCAACTACAACGCCGGAAATGACGAACTTGGGTCAATGGATGTGCCTTTTCGCTCCAAAAAATTCTGGCGCCAAGAATGATGCAATAAAGTGTGGCATTTAGCGCACCCGTGAGCCTAAGACAGCCCGCAAATTAAAACAAGTAGTCAATTGAAAAAAAGACTAAACCCCAGGTAAGAAAAATATTTCTCAATATTAACTTTCCCAAATATGAAACTGACAATCTTCAAAAGGAAATACATGAACCTGACTCATGGCAAATATAAGTATAATACATATATTTAGAACTTTATATAAATGCATAAAGTGCCAAACCATAGCTGAGGTGTCTTAAGAAATAAAAACATACTTACCAAAGACACCCATCCACATATAGCAGATAGCCAAACCAGTACTGAAATCAGTAGAGGTAATGGTATATGAGAGTATATCGTCGATCTGAAAAGGTAGGTAGGAGATGAATCTCTATGACCGATAACAGAGAACCTATGAAATAGACCCCCATTAGGGAAATCACTGCATTCAATAGGTAATACTCTCGACGTCCCTCTGACATTCACTGTACTCTTAGAGGAATTGGGCTTCAAAATGCTGAGAAGCGCATGTCAAAGTAGAAATCTTAGCATAAACTTACTTCACCACCTCCATAGGAGGCAAAGTTTGTAAAACTGAATTGTGGGTGTGGTGAGGGGTGTATTTATAGGCATTTTGAGGTTTGGGAAACTTTGCCCCTCCTGGTAGGATTGTATATCCCATGCGTCACTAGCTCATGGACTCTTGCCAATTACATGAAAGAAACATATAATATTGATAAGGCTCTTGCAGGTTTAAAAAAGCAGTGGTTAATCAGTTAGTAAATGTGTAAATGCACTTCTCCACACTCTACCTGGTCCTTCTCTTACTTTAACTGGGTGTGGCACTGGCAACCAATTAGTCCACAGTGCTAAAAAACTCCCAAATAAGGAGTCATGTAAAGTGAATAGCAAAAAGTAATTTGTGGTTCCCACAAGGGAAACATTGGTAGCAGTAGAATATTAGGGAGAAGGCGCATAACTAAAGATGTCTCAGCGGTCTCTATAAAGATGGGCCTGCACATCTAGGGAGACCCATCTGGCCCTGCAATCAGTATTGGTTTTGCTATAGAGGGGCCTGGTGTAACCTTTTGCCCACGTGCATCATGACTGGCCCCCTGCAAAACAGTGTTCACAGTGTAAGGAAAGTGTGTAGATTTGCCTTTCCTAATATACTGCTAGATTACGAGTTTTTGTCGGTAAGGCTAGCGGCTCTAACGCTCCTTTTTTTTCCACCGCTACCTTAAGCCAACACTGGTATTACAGGTTTTTTTAAACCTGGCATTAGCCGCAAAAAGGTGAGCGTAGAGCAGAATTTAGCTCCACATCTCACCTCAATACCAGCGTTGCTTACGGTAGCGGTAAGATGGCAAAACGTGCCTGTGCACGATTTCCTCATAGGAAACAATGGGGCTGAGCTGGCTGGGAAAAAACCTAACACCTGCAAAAAAGCAGCGTCCAGCTTCTAACGCAGCCCCATTGTTTCCTATGGAGAAATAAAAAATATGTCTGCACCTAACACTCTAACATGAACCCCGGGTCTAAATACCCCTAATCTTACACTTATTAACCCCTAATCTGCCACCCCCGACATCGTCGCCACCTGCATTTTATTATTAACCCCTAATCTGCCACTCCGGACTCTGCCGCCACCTACATTATACTTATGAACCCCTAATCTGCTGCCCCTAACATCGCCGACACCTACATTATAGTTATTAACCCCTAATCTGCCGCCCCAACCTAACTACACTTATTAACCCCTAATCTGCCAAACAGACATCGCCGCCACTTTAAGAAATGTATTAACCCCTAAACCGCCGCACTCCCACCTCGCAAACACTAGTTAATTTTTATTAACCCCTAAACTGCCTGCCCTAACATCGCCGACACCTACTTACATTTATTAACCCCTAATCTGCCACCCCCAACGTCGCCGCTACTATAATAAAGTTATTAACCCCTAAACCTAAGTCTAACCCTAACCCTAACACCCCCTAATTTAAATATAATTTAAATACATCTAAATAAAATAACTACAATTAAATAAATTATTCCTTTTAAAACTAAATACTTACCTGTAAAATAAACCTTAAAAGGGCCTTTTGCGGGGCATTGCCCCAAAGTAATCAGCTCTTTTACCTGTAAAAAAAAAAGAATACAATACCCCCCCAACATTACAGCCAATCGAAATTAAGGTAAGAAGATTGGGTCAGCCAATAGAATGCAAGGTCAATTCTATTGGCTGATCCAATCAGCCAATCGGATTGAACTTCAAACCGATTGGCTGATAACATCAACCAATCAGATTTTTCCTACCTTAATTCCGATTGGCTGATAGAATCCTATCAGCCAATCGGAATTCGAGGGACGCCATCTTGGATGAAGTCATTTAAAGGAATATTAATTCGTCATTAGTCGTCGGCCTAGAAGGATGTTCCACGCCGGAGGTCTTCAAGATGGAACCGTTCCTCGTCAGATGGATGAAGATAGAAGATGCCGCTTGGATGAAGCCTTCTCCCGGTCCGGATATCCTCTTCTGCCCGGATAGGATGAAGACTTCTGCCGGTCTGGATGTCCTCTTCTGGCCCATCGGATGAAGACTTCTGGATGGATCGGATGACCACTGGTGCCCGACTGGGTGAAGACGGCTCAAGGTAGGGTGATCTTCAATGGGGTAGTGTTAGGTTTTTTAAGGGGGTATTGGGTGGTTTTTAGAGTAGGGGTGTGTGGGTGGTGGGTTGTAATGTTGGGGGGGTATTGTATTGTATTATTATTTTTTACAGGTAAAAGAGCTGATTACTTTGGGGCAATGCCCCGCAAAAGGCCCTTTTAAGGGCTATTTGTAATTTAGTATAGGGTAGGGATTTTTATTATTTTGGGGGGCTTTTTTATTTTATTAGGGGGCTTAGATTAGGTGTAATTAGTTTAAACTTCTTGTATTTTTTTTTATTTTCTGTAATTTAGTGTTTATTTTTTTCGTAATTTAGTGTTTGTTTTTTGTAATTTAGTTTATTGTATTTAATTGTAATTAATTGTAGATAGTTTAGGTAATTTATTTAATGATAGTGTAGTGTTAGGTGTAATTGTAACTTAGGTTAGGTTTATTTTACAGGTAATTTTGTACTTTTTTTAGCTAGGTAGCTGTTAAATAGTTAATAACTATTTAATAACTATTGTACCTAGTTAAAATAAATACAAAGTTGCCTGTAAAATAAATATAAACCCTAAGCTAGATACAATGTAATTATTAGTTATATTGTAGCTATTTTACGGCTAGATTTAGAGTTCTGTGGCCAAAGGGGTGCATGCTTTTTTTCCCTCGCACCTTTTAAATACTGCTGGTATTTAGAGTTCACAGAAGGGCTGCGTTAGGCTCCAAAAAGGGAGCGTATAGCATAATTTACCGCCACTGCAACTCTCAATACCAGCGGTGCTTACAGACGCGGCCAGCTTAAAAAACGTGCTCGTGCACGATTCCCCCATAGGAAACAATGGGGCAGTTTGAGCTGAAAAAAAAAATAACACCTGCAAAAAAGCAGCGTTCAGCTCCTAACGCAGCCCTATTGTTTCCTATGGGAAAGCACTTCCTATATCTGCACCTAACACCCTAACATTATAATTATATATTATAATTATATTATAATTATAATAGCTATTGTACCTGGTTAAAATAAATACAAAGTTGCCTGTAAAATAAATATTAATCCTAAAATAGCTACAATATAATTATAATTTATATTGTAGCTATATTAGGGTTTATTTTATAGGTAAGTATTTAGCTTTAAATAGGATTAATTTATTTAATAAGAGTTAATTTATTTCGTTAGATAAAAATTATATTTAATTTAGGGGTGTGTCAGTGTTAGGGTTAGACTTAGCTTTAGGGGTTAATAAATTTATTAGAGTAGCGGTGAGGTCCGGTCGGCAGATTAGGGGTTAATACTTGAAGTTAGGTGTCTGCGATGTTAGGGAGGGCAGATTAGGGATTAATACTATTTATTATAGGGTTATTGAGGCGGGAGTGAGGCGGATTAGGGGTTAATCACTTTATTATAGTAGCGGTGAGGTCCGGTCGACAGATTAGGGGTTAATAAATATAATGTAGGGGTCGGCGGTGTTAGGCGCAGCAGATTAGGGGTATATAGGGATAACGTAGGTTGCGGCGGTGTGCGGTCGGCAGATTAGGGGTTAAAAAAATGTATTAGAGTGGCGGCGATGTGGGGGGACCTCAGTTTAGGGGTACATAGGTAGTTTATGGGTGTTAGTGTACTTTAGAGCACAGTAGTTAAGAGCTTTATGAACCGGCGTTAGCCCAGAAAGCTCTTAACTCCTGGCTTTTCTCTGCGGCTGGAGTCTTGTCGTTAGATTTCTAACGCTCACTTCAGCCAAGACTCTAAATACCGGCGTTAGAAGGATCCCATTGAAAAGATAGGATACGCAAATGGCGTAGGGGGATCTGTGGTATGGAAAAGTCACGGCTGCAAAGTGAGCGTTAGACCTTTACCTACACGACTCTAAATACCAGTGGTAGCCCAAAACCAGCGTTAGGAGCCCCTAACGCTGGTTTTGACGGCTAACACCAAACTCTAAATCTAGGAGTTAGTATTTAGTTTTAAATTGGAATCATTTATTTAATTGTAGTTATTTTATTTAGATGTATTTAAATTATATTTAAATTAGGGGGTGTTAGGGTTAGGGTTAGACTTAGGTTTAGGGGTTAATAACTTTATTATAGTAGCGGCGACGTTGGGGGTGGCAGATTAGGGGTTAATAAATGTAAGTAGGTGTCGGCGATGTTAGGGCAGGCAGATTAGGGGTTAATAAAAATTAACTAGTGTTTGCGAGGCGGGAGTGCGGCGGTTTAGGGGTTAATAAGTGTAGTTAGGTTGCGGCGACATTGGGGGCGGCAGATTAGGGGTTAATAAATATAATGTAGGTGTCGGCGATGTTAGGGGCAGCAGATTAGGGGTTCATAAGTATAATGTAGGTGGCGGCGATATCCGGTCGGCAGATTAGGGGTTAAAAATATTTATTATAGTGTTTGCGATGTGGGGGGGCCTCGGTTTAGGGGTTAATAGGTAGTTTATGGGTGTTAGTGTACTTTGTAGCACTTTAGTTAAGAGTTTTATGTTACGGCGTTAGCCCATAAAACTCTTAACTACTGACTTTTAAATGCGGTAGGAGTCTTGCCAGGAGAGGGTCTACCTCTCACTTCTTCTCCAAGACTCGTAATACCGGCGTTAGGCAAATCCCATAGAAAAGATAGGACACGCAATTGACGTAAGGGGATTTGCGGTAGCCTCGAGTCGCAGAAGAAAAGTGAACGGTACACCCTTTCCTGCCTGACTCGTAATACCAGCGGGCGTTAAAAAGCAGCGTTGGGACCTCTCAACGCTGTTTTTTAAGGCTAACGCCAAACTCGTAATCTAGGCGGTAGTGTCAGGGTTTCCAAGATGGCGGTCACAGTGTGGTGGTACATGCTACCATATTTGTACAGGCTGCACAAGTGCATGCATATCTTCTGGTGCACAATAACCAAGGTGAACAAACAACACCCAAACACAGAGAAGCAGCTTCTTTTGGTCCTTCTCTTGGTTTAGCTTCAGCTGATTCCAACAGAAAAAAAGGGTGCTGTTGAAATGGGGGCCCCACCACAGCCTTTGCCCTAGTGTATAGTGAGTCTAGTTATGCCCCTGTTAGGGAAACAGGGAAGAGCACATAGGAGAGACAAAAAAGTTCATTAAAAAATATAGTTGTTCAGAAAGAAAAAAAAGAAAAAGGTTTATGTGGCCAAAATGCTAACATGGGGGTAAAATGTTGCAGCTACATTAAAATAAATAAATAAAAACTGTGAGGTTAATATAAGGAAAAATTGTAATGAACTACAAACCAAAATTGGCCAGTACAAAATAAAACAATTTTAATAACAAGTTTTTTTATTTAGTGTTTCATTAAATTAACATACTAGGTGAATGTTTTCTTTATTATTCATTAACACCTTGGTTTTTTTTAACAGTTTTTTAATAGCCAAACTTGCCTTATTTGCAGGAGCCAGTCCAGACTTGTTACTTGAGTAGACCACAGCTAGCCATTGTAATTTTGTTAATAAAAGTTCTGATCATCTCAAGGTTAGGCTTGTCAAGTCTGCTATGTGTACCTTTAATTCTCAGAATTGGGTAAACCTATCATTTTCAGCCCTAATTTACAGGAAAAGGAGACAATATAAATAATGAAAGTATACTTTGAAGTTGTTTTAATGTGCATAATTAAACATGTTATGTTACAATAACAATGTTTCATGTCTCTTGTGTTCCTGAAAAGCAGAAGACATTGAAACACAGGGATTTTTTGTGTTTTGCATTAGTTAATATGATATTGTGTAATATTTTTAAGCCTGTATTTGGGGGATTTTTTATGTGGAAAAAAAGCTCAAATAATTAGATCTAAATAGTTATTTCATACAATTCTATCTGTATTTACTAGGAGTGCTGAATGCTGAGCAAATCAAATGATTAAATACAATTTGCTTTAAAAGGAGAAGAAAACTCAAGTTGTTTTTTTTTGTAAATTAGATAGAGCATACAATTTTAAACAACTTTCCATTATTCATATTTTATCTAATTTTCTTGATTTTCTTCATATCCTTTGTTGAAGAAACAGCAATACTGGGAGCTAGCTGAACACACTAGGTAAGCCAATGAGAAGAGGCATATATGTGCAGCGACCAATCACCAGCTAGCTCCTAGTAGCGCATTGCTGCTCCTGAGCCTACCTAGGTATGCTTTTCAACCAAGGATACTAAAGGAATGAAGCAAATTAGGTAATAGAAGTAAACTGGAAAAGTTTTTTTACACTCATATGCTCTATCTGAATCATGAAAGAAAATATTTAAAGTTTAATATCCCTTTAAATATGTGTAATTTATATAAAAATGTGATTAAACCTGTATGGTGTTGAGTATTTAATCCATATATGTGTTATTAACAAAGCAATGCACATAGGGGTGAAGGCCTGAAACTAGGGAACAAAATGGGGGGGGGGCAGCAATGGGTGGCATTATTTTGTCTCACTCCTATGCTCTCCGATTAATTATATGACAAATCAATGTTCCCTGGTTCTCTAGGGGGGTGTATGACCCCTCCATCTAGTCCCTGATCTCCAGTTGAGACAAATATATACTGGCCTAGATTACAAGTGAAGCACAAAACTGTTGGCACTATGGTGCGCTATCATCGTTATAGCACAATCGATAGCGCTTCCATTTTTAGTCTCATATTACAAGTTCAAGGTAAAATATTAGCACACGAGCAAAAGCCTAGGACTATGTTAAAATCTGCATGTCAATAGCACTGGTGAGCTAAATCACTTGCATAATAGATTTATATAGGGGCACCCTGAAAAACTAATTTTAAAGCTAAGCCAAAGGTGCGCTAACTACAAGGTCAAATAGTGGAGTTCTTTACTAAAATATATATTGTTTTTATTGCAATAATTGTTTTAACAGTGATTTAAAGGGATATGGTATATGACAAGGCCTTTGAAGGCTGTTTGAAAATATATGTATGTATATGTGTGTAGTTATATGTATGCATGTCTGCATATGTATTTGTATGTAAATATGTGTGCACACATACATATAAAATATCTACACACATACAGATACACACACACAAATATATTCCTTTAAGCCATTTCAAGTCCAACACCATGTCATATATCATATTCCTTTATATAACTGTTTATTAATGTATTGTAATAAAACATTCTATTCTACATGCAATATATATATATATATATATATATATATATATATTCTAGCCTTAACGCTTTACTTCAGGTCTCCAAGAGAGCTATTTTTAAGCACAATTATGTGTTGTACTGGACTATGAGCAATTATAGCGCACCCTGCGCTATCCATTGAAAGTATAGGTCGCAATAAAATAAATGCCAGCAACATTAAAATTTTCTGCTAAATAATTTTTACCAGATTGTGCTCTAATATTACCATAGGGTCACAATCTCGATAGCACTCCCTGTGCTATTGATTGTGCTCCATTTACAATCTAAACCATTATGAGCTAAAATATATCACATGAGAAAAATTTGTGGAGGGATGAGGGGAAGCAGATGTTCCAGTGCCTAGTTCAGCAAAAAAATTAAATATGCCCCTGAATGCACATTACCTCTACAGAGCTCCCATCCAGTCTCCATTCTGCAGCACAATGACAGGGTGTTGGGGGACCTCTTTCCACCTAAACTCATCCAGAAATTACCACTTACACCCCAGATAGCCCAATCCCATACATCACCCTGATTGCAACCTTGAACTGCTTGTCATATCCCCAAGTAACTGGTAACTCCTTGCCTCCCAGTAACAGGTAAAACAAATGGTGTGAGGTATTCCTATAGGACTTATTGTGAAGTATTCCTATATGACATATCTGTGCCACCAGAATATCAAGAACACAAATGTAGTTCCTGAAATAATGCACAGATGATGTTGTCAACTTAACAATAACAACAACAACAGTGAGACAGTAATATTTAAGATTTAATCTCACCACATACATTTTAGGATCAACCTTGGAGAATCGCTTGAATGTTTAGGGTTAGTTTAACGGCAAATATTTGCAGCCTTCTGTGGCATCCAAGGGGTTAACACATTTTCCTTTCCGCACTAAAATGGCTGTGGGTATAACAAAGTCACCCATGACATCACTTTCGTAAAAATATATTCGCAACGATAATAACAGGGAAACCATTATATTTTGGCCTCTGCAAACACTGTAGTGTTGATAAAAAAAGGAAAAGTATCATTATATAAATTAAATGTAAGCAGCGATTTCCACAGGACAATACCTTTGTTACGGACAATAATGCTTTGTTAAAAGAAACATTTTGTTATGTGCTCTTCATACTGTAAATAGCACATCCCTTATTCCTGCTTCTAATTTGACATTTATTCAATTTCTTCTTTCTACCACAAAAAAACAACAAAAGAGCTATAAAAAAAAATCAACAAGAAATTCAGAAACTAGTAATGAGCCCTGATATAAAACACGGATGCAACAAAATTAGAGGCAGATGTCAAAGCATTCTGAAGTACATATCTTAATGGTATAGAGTTATAGATTATATAGAATTTTAAATTCCTGTTGGTAGCATGACAGCTTCTAAACAAAGGTTATAAACACATAAATACTGAGCCATTTATGGATTCTCTCTGATTTGGTCTAAAACTTTAGTATAGGCCCCGGCCTCATCATCTAATCAAAATACCAGTACGCATATGAAGCATGCAAACATGGAGGCGATCTTCTTGATACAGGGTAATTACAATGTTGCTGCGTGAGGCATATGCTTAGATGTGGTAGGCGTGGCAAAAAGTTACAGAAGTCAACAGGAAAAATAATAAATTCTGTCCTTCCTCTCTAACAGATTTAACATGTGAGACTTCTTTGATGAGACAGAAAAATGATGCCACTTCATAAGTTGCTAGTAATAGATTTCAAACTATTGTAAAGCGCCTTTGTGTAGGTCCACATTTACAAAAATCCCCCTACTGATTGGTTTTCTATTAAACCTGAATTTTAATCTCAGTCTTACATATAGTGATTTATTTGCTATATAAACATCAAAGGAAGTGGAGGAACTTTTGTTTTTAAATATTTAAAAAACAACATTTAGAATAGACTACCCCATACTATATATATATACACACACACACTTGTTAAAAAATGCCAAAAACTGTAACCATGGCAACCTTAGTGTACATAAAATCTTCTGCAAAGCCCAAAGGTGAAATAACATCACATATCAATATATACACCTAACAGTAAGCTATTTAATAGATGACATCTCAAACATGATGTATTTACAGTAAAATAGTCCCACAATATTCTTTCCAGTATACACCCTAAGGGACCTTCACACCTTGAAAATGTAGTAAAATGACTCAACATCATGATCAGCCCTACTACTATAATGCCTTTACATTATAAGATTGTAAGCAATACATGGTCAGTGAATCTGTCATGGGGTAGTGGACTTTGCTAAGTAACCATTGAAACCAGGGGATGAACTACAGTCATAGGAGGCTCTCCTATTAGGTCAAATAGGCAGGCCTCACTTAAACAGGGGCCTCACGGTGTGTCTCTATCTTCATATGGGGATTTATTTAATAGCGGCATTTGCATGGAATGTAGGCATAGAAGCAAAGGTTAGCTCTGTCCCTGGCATTCTGCTGGTTACTACTGTTTACCTGGGGACTACATATTCCAAAATGCAGTGCTGCAAAAAGGAGAGGTGTGGCTGAAGGGTTATATTGTGTACTCTCCTATCCAGCATGTCTAAATGCCACCTCTGCTGTCACCTTAGTGTCTCAAAACAAGAGTACCATGCAGGGCAGTTATGGTGCACCATGTGAATCGCAGATAGCAAGTAGAGTAGAGATGAGTCTGATTAATTGAAGAACCTGAGGAGGTGAGGATGTGAGGATTAGCCACACACTGCTTGAAGGATAGCCTGTTTGAGGGAGTTTAAGAGTATAATCCTGTCTGTAATGCTGAGAATGGTTTTTTTAAAAAGCATCTGCCAGATTTGCTATGACCTTCCTTCACTAGCTATATATTGTTTTAATTTATTTTATGATTTTCACATAAATTTAAAAAATGTAGTCATTACATATTGCTCTAAGACTTAGAAACCAAAAGATCCTAACAATCTAATCTGCATCTTAGTTACTACATCTAAGATACAAAATATTTATCATCCAGTTCTCGAATCATCATGCAAATACATTTCTAGTAAATTAAATAGGATTGTTATTATTTAAAGACTAAAAAAAACTGAATTATGAATATTTGTCAACACAAAATGCAGCAAATAAACAGGCAATCAATAACATATAATAAACTAATACATTGCAATTTCAATCTTAATAGCATTGCCACCATGCTCATGTTATATCTAAGTTTTAGAGCATTATCATTGTCAACTTGAGTTATCCAAAATGAAAGAAACCCATAGGGGTTGAAACTTTGCTGGGGAAGTAGATAGGGGAAGAAAGAAGGAAGAGAAAAAAGAAGAAGAAAAAAAAGTTTTTTTCTCTTTCCATTTCTCACCCTCTCTTTTAGGTCCTTTTTGGATTTTTGGAATTCTCCTCCTGCTATGGCTTTATCTAAATATGTAGATCCTTTAATAAATGGCCTAATTATTTGTGTTTGTACTACCACTGGTTGGTGTTTAATAAAAAGTTTCCTTTTACAGAAAAAAATGTTTAACGTTTGTTTCCGATCCCATTACTAAGTCAAACTGTTCTATTATTAATTGATTATGCAGTTTCTTTTACATTTCAGTACAATTTGGACAATGCTTTGATTTACAATATTTAAATTATAAATTTCTTACCAATAATATAGTAGTATAAATCAATTTGCTTTTTTTTTAACTTTGATGGTTTGATAGAAAAACAAATATGTTTTGGAGATAGATCAACTTTTTCCCTAAATATTTTGTTCAATCAATAATTAACTTTCTTCCAGATCTTCAAAATTTTAGGGCAACTTGAGTCAATGTAAAAGATTCTGGATAGTTGCATTTATAACAGGATACAGAGCATCTAGTATTCCATCTAGACACTATAGCTGGAATGTAACTATACATTATTAATCAGTTTAATGTGAGATTCTCTCCAGACTGTGGAAACTGTCACTCTATCCAACCTGAACAATGTTCTCTTCCTGTAACACATTAATAATCTTACCCTCTTATGAAAATCAATTCTGGTCCACATAGCACTAAAATAAGGTTCACCTTGTATCATTAA